>NC_135721.1:73482732-73577791 GCF_964656455.1 Halichoerus grypus
AGATCAGATATATCTATTTCTATTATTTATTCAACTAACCTTAAACCACAGCTATATGCCTGAGACCGTGCTCTGAGTTTTGGAAACTAAGATGGTCCCTGCAGTCAAGACACAGATAGTCTAGTAGAGAAGAAAGATGTAAACAGATCATTATAATACAAAGGGATAAGTGTACAATATCAAAATACAAATGTAAATAATCAAGTATAAATCCCAGTGGGTTGCATTACCATCTTGGATTATCAACCTTTTCTCTCATCCTAAAAGGTTCATATAATAATGAAGTGACTACACTCTAGCTGACTCTTATATACTGTATAGCACAGTAGAGAAATGAGATCTCCTGATAAATCTGATTGAAACGTCAAATTTAGTGAGCCCTATCAGACAATTGCATGATTCCACATAGACTTCCTTTATGGGAAAAATTCACTTAACTTCTTTTTTCTTTAGCTAACACGTAAGGTCTCGGTGCATGAAAAATTGCAGATGCAATGCACCCCTTTCTTCAGGAAGGGGGTTCACTGTGAAGATCAGTTTCTGTGCTGGAATGGTCTGACTTGAAGAGCTCCAAAGTGCCTGGAACCAACCAACCATGCATTGAGTGTCTTGATCTGTGAGCCTGATGCTCTCAGCAGTAGGTGTCCTGAAAGGCTGCTCAGTTACACTGGGCTGTTTGCCCCTACCTTTGTTAATTTCTGTAACTGATGCTCTCATTTTCTCACATTAGTGTTTGAATCTTTGCTTCTCTTTCCAGTGACCTCCATTGTCCATCAATCTCCCTTCATAGTCTTTCTTCTTCCCCCTTTCCTTTGTTTTCATGTTGCCTGGCTCCTTTGTCTGGCATTCTCCCGTGTTTCTAGGCTTTGCAGTCAGTGCCTTGGTCTGTACAGCTACCACCACCAAATCAAAACCCTTCTTTTCCTTTTGATTAGCAAACCAACCAATCACACCGGCCAGGTATAATCTTTAGGTCTTTGGCTATTTATTTTATTTATCTGTTTTTTTAAAGATTTATTTATTTATTTATTTGACAGAGAGAGACACAACGAGAGAGAAAGCACAATTAGGGGGAGTGGGAGAGGGAGAAGCAGGCTCCCCACTGAGCAGGGAGCCCGATGTGGGGCTCGATCCCAGGACCCTGGGACCATGACCTGAGCTGAAGGCAGATGCTTAACGACTGAGCCACCCAGGCGCCCCTGGCTATTTATTTTAACCATTGACTGCCTCAAGCATTCTCTCTTTGCCTGTAGTGCCAAAATTTTTAAAATCAAACAAGATCATATATATAGAGGTGCTTTGTCATCTACTATGGGACACACAATTAAGATTATTACTCCCTGTTTCAGCACTGTTCTGTTGTCTAAGGTTGCCTTAAAAGAAAATTACAGAGAACTGAGGCAGGGATTTATTTTGACTAGGTAGTTATGAAATACCTATTTACAAGAACTGGTACTTTTCCAAATAAATAGCTACAAATAGAATTTGTTTAGCCCTTAAACTATACAAAATATTATTATTGTTTAGACTTTTCTGTGTGATGACTCATAAGGTACTTGTAGATCTTAAATGCTTCAGAGTTGTTATTACCTCAATGAACACAAAACTATAAATGTACAAAAGTGTCCAGTAACCCAGAGCTGGTTGATAGTCTGGCAAGTAAAGCAACTCTGAGCTTCTGAAATTGGGAAACATAGACACAATGCCCTCTACATTCCCAAGGCATATTCTCCAGCTGTGTCATGGTGTTCCCTTTGAATGAATAGACGCTCTGCTCACGTCAAAAGAGGCTAAATTGGAGAAGGTCCCTAAACTCAACTAAAAAGGCACAGTGGCCCTAATGGTACAAATGGTTGTCTTGTTTTGCAAAAGTAAATTCAAGATGGCTCAGCAACGTCAAACTATGAGCAGCTGAAAAAAAATATCCCGCAAAATTATTTATCATTTTAGCTACAGAAACTAGAAAAGTGGCATTTCTAATCAAAATTATAAAAAGCTCTATGCACTCCACTTGTGAGCTGCATTCAGTCTGGGCAAGTTGTGCTGAGAGTGGAATGCACTCTTTCCAAGTATGTATTGCTGCCATTCACCAGACCTCCTTGCTAGCCTGCAAGCAACTATCTCCCCATTATACATCCAAAGAGTAATCAGGGTGAAAAGGACAGTCAGTGTAAGAGGAAATAATTGCAGCTTAAACTACTCTTACTCATTAAGAAGCAAGACTATTTGGGGAGCGTGGGGGTTGGGGGTGGGGGTCGGGGAGAATGGTATTGAGTTTTCATCATCCTGTCAGGGCAGGTCAAGTTTTAGCTCGAGCAATTTTGGCATGATTTTCTATAATCGCATTACAGTTAAAAGTATATTAATCACAGTAGCTATCACCATCCTATGGTGAGATTAATACTTGCAGGGAGGATGGGAAAAGAATCTGAAGTCTATCTTGGGGTCTGCCTCTGTGTTTGGTGAGAGCTGCCTTTTGTCTTGGAGAAATGTGGTGGAGGATCAGTAAAGAACAATGATGAAAATATAACCCTCTCCTTTTGCTGAAGACAAAAGAGAAATATATAATAGGAAAGAAAAGGGAAAGGTTCAAGAGGTTTGGGTTGAAATGTTAAGGCTCAAACCAGCTGATAGTATTTCACAAGAAAATCCATCAGAACTGGAGTTCAGCATGAGATGTCTCTAAATAAGCAGTTTGCAACCAGAGGATATTTTGCCCTCAAGGGACACGTGACAATGCCTGTAAGACATTTTTGGATGTCACCTGGGGTGGAAGCAGGCTGCTACAGGCATCTTTGAATAGAGGCCACTGAGGCTGCCCAACATCCTCAATGCGTGGGGCGGCCCCACACAACAAAGAATTACCCAGCCCCAAAAGTCAATAGTGTCACTGTTCAGAAACCTTGCTCTAAATAAACTAGAAGGAAGACTTAAATATTTGTTTTTAATTTTTACTCTATATTCTGTTACCTATACTCTGTATTCTGTTACTTATCTGAGGCTTTATGATTAAAATGTTTGAGATTGGGGCGCCTGGGTGGCTCAGTCGTTAAGCGTCTGCCTTCGGCTCGGGTCATGATCCCAGGGTCCTGGGATCAAGCCCCGCATCGGGCTCCCTGCTCCGCGGGAAGCCTGCTTCTCCCTCTCCCACGCCCCCCCTTCTTGTGTTCCCTCTCTCACTGTGTCTCTCTCTGTCAAATAAATAAATAAAATCTTAAAAAAAAAAAAAAAGAAAATGAATGAACTACGCACAGTATGGAGAGGATTTTTAAAAAGCCTAAAGGTGAGTGAAAAAGCAAGTGATCAAAGAATATAAAATTCCATCTATGTAAAGTACAAAAACAGGCAAAACAAAAATGTATGATTTAGGGATACAAACACATATGGTAAGATTGTAAAGAAAAACAAGAGAATGATGGCAAAAATTCACAAGAGTGCAGGGAGGGGGGCACACTAAGGGAAGAATATACAGGAGGAGTTCAAAACATCAATAATATTCTATTTCAGGTGGTAGAGACACAGGTATTACCATTATCTCCCTTTATTTTTTTTAAAGATTTTATTTATTTATTTGTCAGAGAGAGTAGAGAGAGAGCACAAGCATGGGAAGCAGCAGGCAGAGAGAGAAGCAGGCTTTTTGTTGAGCAAGGAGCCCGATGCGGAACTCGATCCCAGGACCCTGTGATCAAGACCTGAGCCGAAGGCAGACACTCAACCAACTGAGCCACCCAGGCATCCCACCTTTATCTCCCTTTAAACTAAGCCTACACATTATATATATTCTCTTGTATGTATATTTAAAAAAAAAAAGTAAAGTAAGAGTGAACTGGAGGTGACATAGTGGACCAATAAAGGCAACTCTTGTGAGGCATTTTGCTGTGAAGCGGAGCAGAGAAACAAGATAGGTAGAGGTGCCAGAGTCAACAGACACCTTTCCTTTCCTTCCCTGGAGATGAGTGCTCTTGCCACATGCTTCTATGGTGATGGGAGTTAATCAGCAGTGAGGGACATTTGCTAATGAGGGAAGGAGGGAATCATTGTTGACTGAAATACTTAAGCTAGTGAAAAGAGCTGGGCCCCAGAACAAAACTGGGGCAGCTGGCCTCAGAAAGGAGCGGGGTAGTTCATCACTATTACTGATGGGAAGGTAGAGACACGGTACGCAGGTGGACAGGGAGATGTGTGATGAGAAGAAGTAGCAGTTCTAGTGTAATTGCTTCTATTCTCTCAAACATCAGCCAGGTCATCAGCTGAGAGGGACAGGAGAGGAGATGCTGGAGATCTGTGATGAGCAAATTTACCAGGGGAATGTAACAGAATTTCTCCAACGCTGATCTGAGGTCTGTGGTCATGGATTCAAAGCAGGGCCAGTCAGCACGGCTGGTTGCCATGGTCAAGTGCTCAGGTGCACGCTCGAGTTTAACTGGGGCTGGGTGAGTTCAGTGAAGTGAGAGAAAAGAAGGAGTGTGGGGGATGTGCATCAAGGATGACTTATACAGTGATGAGCCTGGAACATAAATAGGTAAGAAGAGAAATGAGAGGGCGCCTGGCTGGCTCAGATGGTTGGGTGTCTGGCTGGGCTCGGATCATGATCTCCAGGTCCTGGGATTAAGCCCCAGGTAGGGCTCCCTGCTCGGCGGAGAGTCTGCTTCTCCCTCTCCCTCTGCCCCTCCCTCCTGCTTGTGCATTCGCTCTCTCTCTCTCTCTCAAATTAATAAATAAAATCTTAAAAAAAAAAAAAAAGAAGAGAAATGAGAGCCTGAGGGGAGGGGGTGCAGGAAGGAGGAGTGATAGGCAATGAAAAATATACAGGGTCAATGGAGTGGAGGTTCAAAAAAGTTACATACTGTTGGAATGGAGTTATCCCAGTAGGTGGGCTGCAGAAACAGACAGTGAGGATCAGAGAATGAATGGGACGCTCAGTATGGAGGTTTCAGAGGCGGTACAGTTACTGGTGGTGACCAGGTCTAGGGTATGACTATGGGAGGTGACAGCTAAGACAGTGTGAAGGAAAATTAGTGTGAGGAGATGGGGGTGAGGAAGGAAGAAACCAAGGATAGATCTTTTATCTGCATGGATGTGGATGACTTTGAGAATAATGACAGAGACGATAGTGAGGCAGGTTCTAGAATCTTCAACAGAGTGGGGAGTGTCTTAGAAATCAGCAGGTAACAGCAACACATGCTTCAAAGGCGCCACTGATTTTGAGAGTGAAGGAAGGAGGAATTTGTGGAAGTGGCAATGTGGAGCAGTGGTATGAGAACAAAACAGAAACAACCTCCAGTTTCTGAGAGGGCTGCAGGGAAGCATCTCTCCCACCACTCTTACCTCTTGCCTATTTTTTTTTCTTGAACTTATCATCATCTAACTTATTGTAAATTTATCTTATTTATTGATTGCCTTGCCTCACTATAATATAAGCTTTATAAGGCAAGGATATTTGCCTGTTTTGCTCATTGCTATATCCCCGTCACCTAAGAGCACTGCCTGTCACATAGAAGATGATCAATATACATTTGTTATATAAATGAATGGAAAGATTCACAAACAAGATGTTACTTTGAGAAATCAATAGAGTTTGGATGTCTCCAGAGGGTGAACGATAAGACCTTATGAGTGAGCAAAACCCCATGAGTATAGGCATGGGTGCAGGACCGATATAGTATGCCTCGGGGCAAGAAAGAAAGACTGTGCTAATGGTCATGCTCTGTCTGCAGGAAGAAGAAGAAAGGCTCACTGAACACAAAGCTTATGAAAAGGGTCTTGAGTGAAGAGAGGTTGAGGACCTTTGGAAAGTTGTTGCCCTCCAATGCCTATATTGAATTGTCCATAGTCAAAATGCTTAACAAGATGACATGGAAAGGAAAGTTCAAAAATGAGCAGCTTTATTACTTAATTTTTTACTTGAAGATGGTAGTTGGATGTTTGTTGAATCAATGAAATGGAAACTGTGGAAAGGCCTGGGGAGTCCTCACAGCTACTATTCAACTTCTGAAGCATAAAGAACATCACTTTAAGGTGGGGAAATCAGCAAATACCTGAGTGAAATGCATGATACTAGATTGGATCCTGGACCCCCTCCAACCCTCCCAAAAAGCTATAAAGGACTATATTGGGATAATTGGTGAAATTTGAGTTATGGACCAAGGATTAGATAATAGCATTAAATCAATGTTAAATTTCCTGATTTTATAACTATATTGTGGCCATTGAAGAAAATGTCCTTATTTGTAGTAATATAAACTGAAATATTTAAAGAGGCATATCTGCTACTTATTCTCAAATTGTTCAGAAAAAGAATATATAACTATTTATATCTCTGTGTAATTCACATCAATCTAGCTAGAGAATGATAAAGCAAAAGGGGTAAAATGTTAACAACTGGTAAATCTAGGTAAATGACACATGGTAATCTTTTTTTTTTTAAGATTTTTTATTTATTTATTTGACAGAGAGAGAGAGAGAGAGAGATAGTGAGAGAGCACAAGCACGGGAAGCAGCAGGCAGGCAGAGGGAGAGGGAGAAGCAGACTCCCCATGGAGCAAGGAGCCCGATGTGGGGCTTGATCCCAGGACCCTGGGATCATGACTTGAGCTGAAGGCAGCCACTTAACCAACTGAGCCACCCAGGCGCCCCGATACATGGTAATCTTTGAAATAGTCTTGAGATCTTTCTGTAGATTTAGAATCACATTAAAATAAAAAGTAATCTCCCCTGTCAAGTACCAAAAAACAAGAAAAAACACCTTCCCTTCAAACTTCAATGGACCAAGTTTTGAATGTGCACATTCCATTTATAAATGCATGTGCACATTCCATTTATAAATGCATGTGCACATTCCATTTATAAATACAGGAGAATATATAGCTTAATAGTGTTGATGTGGCTCAGATACACTTTCCATTGATAGTAAGTACAGTGTAAGTCCATGTGATAAACTGCCAAAGAAGCTAGAAGATCTTTGGATCCATTAGCAAGTAATGGCAATAAGAGAGCAAAAGGGCCCCACTCAACTCTATAATGGTCACTCAGCATCAAGAATGCTGAGTGTCATTCTGGGTATCACGCTTTTAAGATGGATGCTGAAGACAAGAGCAGACCAACCAGGGAGAGAAGAAGGGTAAGAAAGGGGCCGACAAATTTTTCAGATAAAGAACAGAGTTGACTGAGTTTGGAGAAGAGAAGGCTCATGAAGATACAAGAGTTGTCTTCAAACATTTGAAGTGATAGAGTGTGAAAAAGGGTGTCTGTTTGTCTCAGGTCAAGTTGGGAAAAAGCTTTCCCAATAATTAGAGCTGTCCAAAATCACAAGGGTTTGCTTTAGGAATCACCAGTTTTCTGTAATTGGAAGTATTCAAGCAAAACTGGAACAATTATTCATCGAAGACACTTTGAAAAGCTTCAACAAGGGTCAAGGGGGTTGGAATGGATCATATTTAAAATTCCTTCCTAACCTGGAAAGCCTATCTGACTTAATTCACAGTTCTGAAAATCCTTGGGCAAATAAAAGATAATATATGTAGTGATAGATATATATACACATACAGGCAAGCTATTTTTTGGGTGAAGGCATAATCTGATTTTCTATGAAGAGTACAACGATGAGATATGAAGGTGATTCACTGGGCCCACCAGTCACTGGAGGTAGTAGCTGACACCCTTTGACCATGTTTATTTTATTACCCATCTGAAACCTCAAGTGATTTGGCACATATCTCATAAGCAGAAAACTCTGTTTATCACCTCTGCCATTGCCAAATATCCAAACCAGACTCTGCGGCCACTGTTGGCCAAGTGAAACATTGGCAGCCTCCATTCTGTCCTGTGGGAACACTTGAAAGTTCAAGATTGTTCTTTCATGGAAAAAGAAAGGGAAAACCCAAGGAATTCCTGGAACTAGCTCCCCCATACTATACGGTCATGCAGATTCCATCAGGCTGAAAGCAGAGCTGGTATCCTTAGAGTATCCTTATAGCAATACAAAAGCTTACAGTCTTGCTCACAACCATTATTGCTATTACCTAAATCACAAAAAAAGAAATAAAATACAGCAAAATAAAATGTGTTGTTCTTCTGTACTAACTTCTTCTGAACCTAATGCTACTCTGTAAATTAGGCAAGCCATCTACCTTTCATCATGAACCACCTCACAGCAGGAATAAGAGAAATCAATTTGCCCTACTCTAGTTATAGGACGGTATAAAGATGATAATGACAAGCAACACATACAAATAAAAATGATGGTTTAATAAAACTAGTTTTATTATTATAGATTGGAAGGACAAAAAAAGCTAAGTCTTCCTACATACCACAACAAAAAGGATGATCTCTGTTCAATACATACATTAAAAAAAAAAATCTTGCCAAAAACATAACATTGGTTTCATATATCGCTAGTAGCTTTCAAAAATATGTTGTCTAGATCTTGAAGGAAAAATCTAAACATTCCCGTCAACAATAGCTTGACCTTAATGTTTCTATGAACTTTGGGAGAAGGGTAAGAGGCATATTTTTAAAAACTTAGTAGTTCACTGAAACCACTAAAAATTAAAATGTGGGCAAAACATTAATTTTGATTTCTTATATTGCCATTTTCATTGACTATGTTCTTTTTTTTTTTAAGATGTTTTTAATTTATTTTTTGACAGAGAGACAGTGAGAGAGGGAACACAAGAAGGGGGAGTGGGAGAGGGAGAAGCAGGCTTCCCGCTGAGCAGGGAGCCCGATGCGGGGCTCGATCCCAGGACCCTGGGACCATGACCTGAGCCAATGGCAGACGCCCAACGACTGAGCCACCCAGGCGCTCCCATTGACTATGTTCTATAGCACAGTCCTTAAAGTATAGTCCAGGGCCCTGAGCATCCTTAAGACCCTTTTGGGGGGTCCTTAAAATCCAAGGTATTTTAATAATAATAATAGTAGTAGTAATAAATACATATTTGCCTTTTTCACTCTTATCTATTCGTTAGGCTATAAGATGTATGATATTGCAATCAAAACTCTTCAGAGTATAGGGATAGAGGGTACATACCTCAATATCATAAAAGCCATCTATGAAAAACCCACAGCGAATATCATTCTCAATGGGGAAAAACTGAGAGCTTTCCCCCTAAGGTCAGGAACATGGCAGGGATGTCCACTATCACCACTGCTATTCAACATAGTATTAGAAGTCCTAGCCACAGCAATCAGACAACAAAAAGAAAAAAAAAAGGCATCCAAATCGGCAAAGAAGTCAAACTCTCACTCTTTGCAGATGATATGATACTTTACGTGGAAAACCCAAAAGACTCCACCCCAAAACTGCTAGAACTCTTACAGAATTCAGTAAAGTAGCAGGATATAAAATCAATGCACAGAAATCAGTGGCATTCCTATACACCAACAACAAGACAGAAGAAAGAGAAATAAGGAGTCAATCCCATTTACAACTGCACCCAAAACCATAAAATACCTAGGAATAAATCTAACCAAAGAGGCAAAGGATCTGTACTCAGAAAACTATAAAATACTCATGAAAGAAATTGAGGAAGACACAAAGAAATGGAAAACGTTCCATGCTCATGGATTGGAAGAACAAATATTGTGAAGATGTCAATGCTACCTAGAGCAATCTACACATTCAATGCAATCCCCATCAAAATACCATCCACTTTTTTCAAAGAAATGGAACAAATAATCCTAAAATTTGTATGGAACCAGCAAAGAACCTGAATAGCCAGAGGAATGTTGAAAATGAAAAGCAAAGCTGGCGACATCACAATTCCGGACTTCCAGCTCTGTTACAAAGCTGTCATCATCAAGACAGTATGGTACTGGCACAAAAACAGACACATAGATCAATGGAACAGAATAGAGAGCCCAGAAATGGACCCTCAACTCTATGGTCAACTAATCTTCGACAAAGCAGGAAAGAATGTCCAATGGAAAAAAGACAGTCTCTTCAACAAATGGTGTTGGGAAAATTGGACAGCCACATGCAGAAGAATGAAACCGGACATTTCCTTACACCACACACAAAAATAGACTCAAAATGGTTGAAAGACCTAAATGTGAGACAAGAGTCCATCAAAATCCTAAAGGAGAACACAGGCAGCAACCTCTTCGACCCCAGCCACAGCAACTTCTTCCTAGAAACATCGTCAAAGCCAAGGGAAGCAAGGGCAAAAATGAACTCTTGGGACTTCGTCAAGATAAGAAGCTTTTGCACAGCAAAAGAAACAGTCAACAAAACCAAAAGACAACTGACAGAATGGGAGAAGATATTTGCAAATGACATATCAGATAAAGGGCTAGTATCCAAAATCTATAAAGAACTTCTTAAACTCAACACCCAAAGAACAAATGATCCAATCAAGAAATGGGCAGAAGACATGAACAGACATTTTTCCAAAGAAGACATCCAAATGGCCAACAGACACATGAAAAAGTGCTCAACATCGCTCGGCATCAGGGAAATACAAATCAAAACCCCAGTGAGATACCACCTCACACCAGTCAGAATGGCTAAAATTAACAAGTCAGGAAATGACAGATGTTGGCAGGGATGCAAAGAAAGGGGAACCCTCCTACACTGTTGGAGGGAATGCAAGCTGGTGCAGCCACTCTGGAAAACAGTATGGAGGTTCCTCAAAAAGTGGAAAACAGAGCTACCATATGACCCAGCAATTGCACTACTGGGTATTTACCCCAAAGATACAAATGTAGGGATCCGAAGGGGTACATGCACCCCAATGTTTATAGCAGCAATGTCCACAATAGCCAAACTCTGGAAAGAGCCAAGATGTCCATTGACAGACGAATGGATAAAGAAGATGTGGTATATATATACAATGGAATATTATGCAGCCATCAAAAGGAATGAAATCTTGCCATTTGCAACGATGTGGATGGAACTGGAGGGTATTTTGCTGAGCGAAATAAGTCAATCAGAGAAAGACATGTATCATATGATCTCACTGATATGAGGAATTCTTAATCTCAGGAAACAAACTGAGGGTTGCTGGAGTGGGGGGGTGGGAGGGATGGTATGGCTAGGTGATAGACATTGGGGAGGATATGTGCTATGGTGAGCACTATGAATTGTGGAAGACTGTTGAATCACAGACCTGTACCTCTGAAACAAATAATACATTATATGTTAAAAAAAAAAAAAAAAAAAGGAAGACGATAGTAGGAAGGGAAAAATGAAGGGGGGTAAATCAGAGGGGGAGACGAACCATGAGAGACTATGGACTCTGAGAAACAAACTAAGGGTTCTAGAGGGGAGGGGGGTGGGAGGAATGGGTTAGCCTGGTGATGGGTATTAAAGAGGGCACGTACTGAATGGAGCACTGGGTGTTATACACAAACAATGAATCATGGAACACTACATCAAAAACTAATGATGTAATGTATGGTGATTAACATAACATAATAAAAAAAAAGTGTAAAAAAAAAAAAAAGATGTATGATATTGCAATAGACCGAATACAGAAGCAAATCTGAGAATCTAGCTGTTGTCTTCCATTAAGACAAACGTTAAGATGTTAACTACAGGGGTGCCTGGGTGGCTCAGTTAGGTAAGCATCTGCCTTTGGCTCAGATCATGATCCCAGGGTCCAGGGATCAAGCCCTGCATCAGGTTCCCTGCTTAGTGGAGAGCCTGCTTCTCCCTCTCCTCCCCGCTTGTACTCTCTGTTGCTATCTCTGTCTCTTTCTCTCAAGTAAATAAATAAATAAAGGCTTTAAAAAAAAAAAGATGTTAACTACACTTGGTGTGATCATTCCGTAGTATATACAAATATTGAATTATTATGTTGTATGCTTGAAACTAATATAATGTTGTATGCCAATTATACCTCAATTAAAAAAATAAATAGAACAAACAAACATTAAATAGGTTTACAAAAACAATACCACTCTTTTTTCTAAAATGTTCTGTTGCTGTTGTTTCAGAAATTACTTACTTTTCACAAAAATTTATGTGAATGTATAATGGGTTTAATTTTTTTAATTGTTAATTTTTTAAATGAATTTGTAAGTAAATATATTTTAAATTTCTCAGTTTTTATTTCATAGTTTTGACTATTGAGAGATAATAGCTCAGATAAACAAAAGCTCTTTGGGTTTTCAATAATTTTTAAAAGTGTAACGGGTTCCTGACCAAAAACCTTCAGAACCACTGTTCTATAGTAACATGATGAGATACAGCAATGTGTGTTATTCTTCTGATTTTTGCTAGGAAAATAGAATTAAATAATTTACATGGAACTAACTTGATAGATGGCTCATTTGGGTAAAATAATCAGTTTAGGATTGTCATATTTTCCCAAGTAAGTGATACAATAAAGATCTGACCAATACTATCATTAACAAACAGTACGAATTAAGGGGAGAATAGAAACTTTGCCACCTGTAGAAATAAACACTGTGAAGGACCATAAAGAAAATGCAGCCTTATTATTTCACTCTTACTTTATTTATTTATTTTCCACCTACTTTCAAAAGGATTGGAGACAACTTCCAATAAAAGCACAGGAACAATAAGACCAACGACTAACAACACAGGATGAAAGGCCAACACTTAGTAGGAAGGGGGAAAGGGAGGAGGGAATGAAGTGGAAGCAAACAATATTAAGCCCTATTTGCGGACAGCCACAGCAATTAAGCATGAGTACTAGCTCCATGTTTGCTAGCAGTCAAAGTAAAGAGCAAAATGGCATGAATGAAATGACTCCCACTGTCCAAAAGGAAATAGGCTAGCTCTTTAGAAGACATAATCTTCCTTGGGGACCTGAACTCTGGAAACATTTAATCTGTCACAAGACTCTTTTCACTACCAATGAGGAAGAGAGTAAAAGCAACAGTACCCTTGTTAAAGGAATTTCACACATTCTACTATTTTACAGTTGAGGAAATGGAGTCTACCAGAGGGCAAACAGATTGCCCAGGGCATACAGCTCTAAGCATCAAATCAAGCCAAGATGTAAATTAAAGTCTGCCTGACTTCAAAGTACATGTCTTAACCACTTTGCTCATCTGTCAAGGTCTTCACATTAAATCACACGTTTCCTAAAAAAAGAAAAAATTCTTATTCCAGTGTCCTTTGGTCTCCATCCCTGGCCAGTAGTTTCTCCTAATACTGTGATAGTAAAAAAAAAAAATATCCCCACGAAATTTTAAATTGTACCCTTTGAGAACCACTGGTAGAGAACCTTATAATAGGCCTCCCACAGTTGTGAATTAGACCACCATGAATACTCTCTCCAGGCCTAACATGACAAAGGGGAACACATGATCAATTTTAAAAATAAAAAATGGGTTACTTCAGAAAAATGGAACTTGCTTCATGAAAAACTTTCCTCTGGGAGCCTCACCCATTCTAGAGCCACCTCTGATGAGCCATGTGTATAAGAACTCAACAGGGATAAAGCTTGTACGATCAGAGGGGACAAAAAGTAAACAAATCCCTTAGGTTCATGCATGTCAGACTGGTGTACACACATTCCAGAGGGGTACATAGTGGAGTGCCAAGGTTATATAGCACCACAGAATCAGAGTACAGGACAATCAAATTTAATCAAAGAATGGGGGGAGACACACCATTATTTTATATTAAAACATAGTATGGAGAAGAATGTAATATTTATATGAATTTTAAAACTAAAACCTAAGATCTTAAAGAAATGTTGAGTCTGCTATGCTATTTTGGACTCTTGACTCTAAAGAGTACAAGTTCATTTTCTTTCTTTAGTTAGATGAAATGCTTGAGAATCCACCTTTGTCAGTTATTCTTATATGTTACTAAGGTACGATTTTTTTGTCCTAAGAATCTACAAAATCGTAGCATGTAGCTAGAGAAGATATATTTTGAAGAACAGAATTGTCTTGCTTTCCTGTTTAAAGAAGTGGTGACCTACCTTCAAAAGTGGCCTCAGAAATACCTATAGTTTGAGGTACGATTTGTTCAGGAAAAGTTCCATTTCATCTATTCATGTGTTTAAGGACTCAGTTTAATCCCAAACTTATGCACCATAAAGCATGGAAAGCATGACATTGGCCAGAAATATCTCAATGACCACATGTTACCAAATTTCTGATCTGTTAGATCCTTCCATGAGGAGGATGAAGAGGTAGTTCTGGTCTGGATTTCAGATTCATGATATTCATCAGAAGCCACAAGGTTAAGATTTAAAGCTCTCTCCAAATGAGTTGGGTGAGACATGCAATCATTGCATTTTGGATGTGCCTGTTTACATCATTGATCTCTTATGTGTAAACACGCAAGATAAATCAATAATTTTTGCAACCCTATTTTGGCATCTATTCAGTTCTTTAATATGCTGGAAGCCTCAAAATGTAAAAGGGGTCTAGATTTTTCTCTAAACTGTACTCTGAGAGATCCTGACTTCCACAATAGGATGGCCTCATATGGCCCTCACACAAGTTGGATTTGGGTGGGACTACCCCCTGACTGGAACATGAGAACAAATTAAAAATTGTCTGTGTCTTCAGATATCTGAGTTAACTTTTAAATGCATTAATGATACCCATCTAGATATCAAAATGTTTCTGTGAAAAATCAATCATCTTAGTTCTGACAATAACTAGCCAAACAGTTTTGGTTGCTTCTCGAGAGCATTTGTGGCATGGAGTATACAAGAAGAGGATGCTTATTTACCCTCCCGCTTGCAGTGACATTAAAGTATTAATCCAGTACATGTGAAAGCGATCAAATTTTTTGAATATAAGTTTAAGTGTGTTGTATCATTTAAAATAGGAACTTTTCTGTCAGAAAAAAAATTTCTGCCCACTCTGATTTTTGTCGTCATTTTTTTTTCTTATTTCGGGAGGTAATGGTGAGAGTGGGAGGAGGAGTGTTAGTGGCAAAAAAAAAAAGCAGGGGTCATGCAGGTAATTCAGTTGGTTAAGCATCCGACTCTTGATGTCAGCTCAGGTCACTAGCTCAGGGTCATGAGATAGAGCCCTGTCTCAGGCTCCACGCTCAGCGTGGACTCTGCTTGGGGTTCTCCCTCTCCTTCTCCCTCTGCCCCTCCCCCTGCTCACACGTGCGAATTTTCTCTCTCTCTCTCTCTCAAAAAAAAAAAAGCCTCTTCTGGGGGCCTACTTTAGCTTAGAATTAGAGGACATAATGAGTTTCAGAGGCTCAGTGACACTCAGAGGGAGGGTCACAGTGGAATGGAGGGAGAAATGCTTATCTGTGTCTCAACAGCTCTTTGTGTTTCTGTAATTCATTTCACTGCAGTATGGAAGCCATGGGCTACAATGCCCCAGAATTTACATTTATTATCCGCTCTTACTATTAAATACAGCACAGGCCTTCTAGAGACACCTAAAGAAGAACTATTGCTTTTTTTTTTTCTTTTAAGGAGGCTCTATGCCCAGTGCAGAGCCCGATGCAGGGCTTGAACTCGGGACCCGAGATCAAGACCTGAGCTGAAATCGAGAGTTGGACATTTAACCAACTGAGCCACCCAGGTGCCCCAGAACTATTGCTTTTTTTTTTTTTTAAGCTTCTTTTTTCCAGAAAAAAAAATATTTTTGAGAAAAATTGTAGTATTTCAGAGTGTAATTAATTATTCACTCTTATTGACAAGGCAGGGCCTTCCAAATATACTCTTAGATGTACCATTATTTGGGCTCAGGTTTTCGTTTTTGTTTTTGTTCTAAGAAAGAACTAATAATTCATTTTAAGAGAAATTTCTCATAGGACATAAATTCATTGTCTTATGAATGAACGAATAATTTAACAAAGCATACATTCATCTTTTCCATCACAGCCTCACAGAAAGATAAATGAAAATATTTCAAATAAATAACATTCCCTTACTTTAAGCAAAAAATCACTGGTAGGCAACTTGAAATAGTTTTTGTAATTATACTTCTCTAATGCTTTGGAAAGAACTCATTTCATAAAACATAATCTTCAGTGTTCTCATAGTACTCTAATCTCTGTTTGCTTGTTATAGATTATTTTCTCCATAATATCACTTAAAAGAAACTAATGTTTTGCCTGTCCTTCCCCCTCCTGCATCCACTTAAATCAACAAAACTGAAATGAAAAGCCTTCTGACCTATTTTTAATTCCACATCTCTTTTAGTTAGCACAAAAAAATTGTACCAGAAGAGGCTGATATTTGCCACATGATAAATGAGGCCTGCTAGCACCTCCAGATTCCAAGGCCATTAAATTAAATATAAAAAGATAAAGGTTATTGCAGACCTTATCATGAAAATCATAATGTCATCAAGTTGAACAAGCTCAGTAAGCATAGCTTCTCTCCCCTTGTGTCTCCTTTCATCCTAATTGTATACCGTTCTCTTACATCCCATTGCACCCAAAACTCGAGAAGACTCTAGTGCTCCTCATTTTAAATACTCCTCTAAAATGGCCTTGCCTGAACATTTATGTTCTCATTTGGGTATAGATAGTGCAAGACCTATTTAAGAAAGAAGTTCAGATTGCTGAAAAGCACCTGTAATGTGCCACTTTCACTTAATTAAAAAGGCAACACCTTATTGTTTATATAATCAGCCTGGAAGTGGGTAAAATCAGAGGGGAAAAAAGATTAGCTCATGGTCCAATGACATTTTGCCTCCAGCAAGAAACTGCCTCATGTCAACCAGCTAAACAAAGCATCCAGGCTTTGAAAATAATGAGGGGAAACCAATCAGCATAATTTATTACTATTACTAAGAGAGCACTGCCATTTAAAGCATTAAAATATTTAAAAACCATCTAAAACTATGTGTATGGGAGATCATCATTTGTCAAATACAATTGTACCAATGCACAATAAAAAATGTGTTTCTTATGAAGAACCCAAATTAAGTTAGTACTTAGTTAGCACTTAGTAGTCCTAAAAACATCTTAAGTCTCAGACAATGTCATTTTTCCACCCTAACAAACTGAGTATATTTTATTTTAAATTCAACAATTGTACTCCTCGGAATCTATTCTAAGGATATAATTGAACATGTGAGTCAAGATGTATAAATAAGGAAGTTCACCAAGGCATTGTCTGTAATAGCAAACAATGGGAAATAATCTAAATACCCAAAACCAAGGGATTAGTTAAACAAATTATGGTACTTGTATATAATGGAATACTATACAACCATAAGAATGATTTCTAGAAATATTCGCAAGATATCAAAGAAGCTCAGTTTTAAAACAGTGTGTAGTATATGATCCCATGAATATGCATAGAATAAAGGTCTACAAGTGTACACAACTAATAGTTAACAGTTAATCTTTGGCTCCTGGGGTTAATAGTGGCTTTATTCTTCCTTATGATTACCTATATTTTCTAATTTTTCTAAAATGAATGTATATTATTTGGATAATGTATAAAACTTTTAAAGAAAGCAAAAGAAATTATTTTTGCCCTCATGTGAAGGTTCATGGGTTATAGAATTCTAAACCTAAATATGCTCATTAAAATGACATAAAGCATCCCCCCCATACCTGGAATTGGAAATGTAATCCGATGTTTGAGATTCACCTTAGAAATTTACGGTAGTCATATCCAAGATGATCAGGCTAAGATTATAAAATGTTAAATGGGCATTTCATTTGTAAGTGACAGGCCACTAGTTTTCTCTGGTAATTTATGATATCCACACACAGGTACTTCAGCTCATTGTAATTTGTAGCTGAACTGTTTGTCCAGATGACTCTGGACAATATACATGGCAAAACCAAGAAACTTGATTCAAAGAAAGACTAATATTTTTCATAAACAGACTTGATAATTCTAGAACTAAAGAATACTCCTAGTCCTTAGAAAATGAGAAAATTTAGGTTTCATTCTTTCACTTGGCAAATTTTGATTGTTTCCTACCATGTCAGGTTTATTGTAGACCTGGATGAGACCTTTTCAATTCCTATTTTAGATCAGTCTTTAAAACAAAAATAACTCCAAAAAATTACTATTTCCCTATGATATCTATAATTCCAAAAGATTAATGTATATAAAAGAGGGATAATATTTTTCTTTAATCTTGGTTACCTATCAATAATATATTCTCTTCTTCCCAGTATAATCTAGGCCACTCCTGGGTGCCTGGGTGGCTCAATCAGTTAAGCATCCAACTCTTGAGTTCAGCCCAGGTCATGATCTGAGGGTTGTGAGATTGAGCCCCACATCAGGCTTAAGATTCTTTGTCTCCCTCTGCCTCTGCCTCTGCCCCTCTCCCCTGTTCTCTTTCTCTTTCAAAATAAATAAATTGTAAAAATAATAATCTAAGCTACTCCTTTTTTGCATACCTTCTGCATAACCCCACTTTTATATAATCCTTGGAAATCCGAAACAGCAGAAATGGCTCTAGAGATCTGAGTTCTAGTCCTAACTCTGCTACAGATGCTCTGGGCAATCAGAGACAAGTTACTTTACTCCTCTGGGCCCAAATTTCCCTATCAACAAGATAAAACTATCTCTAATGCTTCTTGCAATTCTGAAAGCCTAGGGTTTTCTGTCAGTTTATTTTTTATAGCAAATGGCATGGCTGCTTACTGCTTCTTACTGTGGTGACTTTCTCATGACTTGTCTGGTTGAAATGATGATGACTAGTACTTAGTCAGCCAACACTTGTCCCACATCCACCTTGTGAAAAGAGCTCTGTTGGCCCCTTGAAGAAGATAATGAAAAGCAGAGGAAATACTCCATATCTTGAAGGGGCTCCCTAGCTAGCTGAAAAGATAAATAAAGCATCCAAGAGATGATGGCTGAAGGGCTGTTCTGAGACAAGGATCAACAACCACAGGATTGTGCATTAGAAACTAACCAATGTGTCCTGCGAGGCATCAAAATATGCCAAGTGACCAGATTTGATCAAAATGTGCACTGAATCAGATGAAAGACAGGGTTTGATACAGCTAATGGAAATGGGTTGGCAGAAATGGACTGAAGTATTTGAGCATTTTCCCTGTTAATAAGAAGGGAAGCAGGCAACCAGCCAGATGGCAAAGGAGGAGAAAGCATATGGCTTGGATAATCCACACTTTGGATGATCGGCCCCTGAATAACTGAAGGCAGACTGCGTTTCACTAGGGAGCCAGTAGATGTCCATTGTCCAGCACTGCTTTGCATGGATCCCCATTGTCTAGTCTTTACTTTGGAGATAGGGATTAACTCCTTTCCATCAACACTCCCACACCCACCCACCAGACTCCTTTTCTCCTAAAGGATATAAGTTGGTTATTTGGCACTAAGCCTATGTGCACAAGCATGAGCGTGGGTGCATGCATGCCTGTGTGTGTGTGTGTGTGTGTGTGTGTGTTATTACCTTGGGAGGCAGTGAGATACACTACCACTAACTTTAATCTTCAGGTAGTGAATTCAGACCAGTGAATTCAAAACCTAGTCAACCATAGAGACATAATCTAATCAAGCCTGGGCAGTGGACGGCCCAAAGGGGCTGTCATCCCTGGTTATTTCTCAGCCCCCCAAAGAGAGTTGGCTGCCTGTGTTCCCTCAGGGACAGTGGGCAGTCCACTAAGCCTGGGGAATATGCTAGGTGCATCTCACCGGCAACAAGGAGCAGGGCAAATCATCGTGTTTTTACAGTTCTTATAAACTCTGCCTCTGAGAAGGGAGGAGCAAATCCTCTTAAAAGAATGCAAATAAAGAGACTGCTAAAATAGTGTCAACTGCACTGACTGCCTGGCATTAAATCCACACTATTAGGTCCTATCTACTAAGTCAGAGGAGATCATTTGTTGTGGTGAAAGTAAAACTACTTTTCTCCAGCCTATGGGTAAGTTATTTTCTTTGAAACTATGGCTTTCAAGTCTCAGCCACAAAGCCAAAACTAAAGTGAATGACAAGACAGGATTAAAATAATTACTTCATCAGTCAAAAACATTGCCGTTAATCATACAATGCACATATACTATATTAAAATGCTTTCTTCAAATGTCACTTTTTCTTATCAGAATAATCCCACCACTTAGTACAAGACTTACTTTCTGAAAGAAAAACATCTGGTGTGATTTACAATACTACTGTGAGCAAAAATTTCTTCCCAGAAAGCTCATTAAATTCTCCTTACCTCCTAATGGTTTCATTAACATGCAAGAAGTACAAGAGGATTTCAAACCAAATAGTAAGTTGACTATGCTTAAACACTTTTTAAATTACAAGAAAGTTTGGGAAATGATGGAAAAATGACTCATAATCATATCACCTTAAAACAACTCCATGCTCCTGAACACTTTTCGGCACACTCCACCATCTCATTGTTACTGGCTACCCATATGCATGCTTTTTAATTTTACATTATTGCAATTATATATACCACTTTAAAAACAATGTGACTTTAAAACACAAGTGTTTCTTCATGTTGCCACAGGTCTTCAGTGTTACACCTTTCATGGCTGCATTTCCAACCAAAGAATGCATCTTTCTTCACCCACCCAAGCCTCTACTGTCAGACAAGTAGACGGCTCCCAAGTGTTCATGATGACAAATGATTCTACAATTCATAACTTTATAAATACAGTTTTTGTCTACTTTAGGACTATTTAGTTAGGCTAAACTTCCAGAAATACTAATTGTGTGAATGTTTTTATAACTCTGGATGTATGTGCCACATGTTTTTCAAAGGGACTATAGCAATTGATGTCATTATCAGCAATGTAATAATTTATCAGTTACATTGCAGCTGAAATTGCACTTTTTTTTAAAAAAGATTTTATTCATTTATTTGACAGAGAGAGAGAGCACGAGCGGGGGGGAGGAGCAGAGGGAGAGGGAGAAGGAGGCTTCCCGTGGAGCAGGGAGCCCGATGCGGGGCTCGATCCCAGGACCCTGGGATCGTGACCTGAGCTGAAGGCAGACGCTTAACCAACTGAGCCACCCAGGCGCCCTGAAATTGCACTTTTTTAAAAAGGTTTTATTTATTTATTTATTTGAGAGAGAGAGAGAGAGAGAGAGAGTGAGCGTGCGCCTGTGAGCAGGGGCAAGGGGATGGGGGAGGGACAAGCAGACTCCACACCTAGCGCAGAGCCTGACATGGGGCCCGATCTCATGACCCCGAGATCTTGACCCAAGCAGAAACCAACAGTCAGACGCCCAACTGACTGAGCCACCCAGGTGCCCTTAGATTTCACTTCTTAATGATTACTACATATTTTCCCATGTTTGCATCAGACATATGGTGTTTTTATACCAAAGAATGGTCACATCCTTTGGCCATCCATCTATTGGGGTCTTAATAGTTATAGGTAATATGCTGTTTATGTTTATTGTCTGATTTGGTATAACATTTCCTAATTGATCATTTCCCCGCTGAGTTTTTTTTCTTGCATGAAAAGCTTTACATTTTTATACAGTTAGAACTCACAGATAGTTTCTTTTATTATTTCTACTGTTTCTTACAATCTTAACAATTCTTACAATCTGTTTCTTACAATTTTTATAATCACACAAACATTCAGAAGAAATATGAAATATTTAACTCTTCAACACATTTATACATTTTGGGGGGCCTATGGTACTAGGTATGGATTTTAAAACTCTTTTTCCTAAATGTGTAACCAGTTATTTGAATACTATTTATCACTCATATCGACACAGTTTTGTAGTTCAAATAAGTATGAATTATTTTAGGAAAATAAGGAATTATTTTAACTAAAAAACTGGAATAAACTAGGCATGAAATAAATAAATATCATGAATGAAATTTAAGTAGGAATGAAAATGAGGCTTTTAAAAGTTTGTTACAAAACCTAGACATAAAGAAACATAATTTGGAAATCGAGCATTTCTTATTTATGTACCAGGGGCAAAGTAATGGTGGTATGGATTGAATGATATCCATCCCTCCTCCCCTCAAAAAGATAATGCTTAAATCCTAACTCCTAGTACCTCAGAATGTAACCTTCTTTGGAAATAGGGTCATTGCAGACATAATTAGTTAGGTGAAGATGAGGTCTTACTGGAGGAGGGTGGGCCCCTATTCCAATAGGACTGGCCACGTGAAGACAGAGACACAGGAGAGCATCGCGTGAGGACAACGGCAGAGACTGGAGTTACGCAGCTAAGCATAACCAAGCGACGCCAGAGATTGCCGGCAAACCAGCAGCAGCTGGGAACGTGCAGTGAAGTGTTCCCCTACGGGTTTCAAAGGAGCCAGGCTCTGCTGACACCTAGTTTTTACGACTTCTAGCCTCCAGAACTGTGAGACAATACATTTCTGTGGTTTAAAGCCACCCAGGTTGTGGTACCTGTCACAGTAGCACCAAGAAAGTAATACAAATGGCAACAACTATAAAAATAAGACCAAACCACGACTAGTGATGAAAAAGTTGCATTTCTTGCTCTGGCAGACACTATAGATGGGCCAAGAGCATTCACAGTCTCCTTTCTCCTTACCTTCTTGCTCCAGAAAAATTGCTTGGCCTCCCTCACAGTTCACAGTGGCCAGGCAGCCCCTTTCTGTCCAGTGAACTGCAACTGGAAAATCTGGGGGAAAGACTTTCCTTCCTGAGGGAATTACAAAGCCTCACAACTGACGTAGTACAGTTGCCCTTTCGGCCCTGAGAATGAAGGCCAGGCGGTAAGGAGAGTGGGGCAGGAAGACAGCTGAAGCCCAAGCCAGTAGATACTGCATCCCTAACTTAGCTGAACAGTACTTGTTGGGTTTTCTGTCATGACAGCCAAATGTTGGGAAAAAGAAGAATCAAACTTATTGTCATTTCAGTTTTATAAAGGGTCATGGAAACCTTGGCAGCAAACATCAAGCAGAATCTCCATCCATCCATCCATCCTATGATAGAGGGTTTCTACGAGCAGACTCCTGTCCTCCCTTCAGGCTCCAGCTCGGGTGTGGCCTCTTTCATGAAGCTTTCTCTGGCTCCTCAGACAGACCTCAGTATCTGCTTTCTCCATTAATATCATTTACACACCTTTATTTTTTTTAACCCTGATCATCTCATGTTGCAATGATCTGAACTTCTTTCTCCTTCTGACCAGGAGCACAGAGCCCCTCTTTTTTCATCTTACTACTACCAGCACCTAGGATTGAACCTGGAACTCATTAGGTACTCAGCAAATGATTGTTGAGTGAACAAAGCAATAAGAAAAGTCACTGAACCTCAAGGACAGGAAAACTAAAAGGAAATGAGGTCCAAGAGCATCAAGAGTATTATAGGTTTTTAATCATCAAATCATTTACTGAAAGGAAAACCTGACAGATGTACCCCCAGAATCTTTACAACGTCATCTCACTTATACTAACATTATGATTTAGTGAAATACACGAGTATCTATAATTTTTATTTCACTGCATAGTTTACTCTGTGCTAAGCATTGTGCTAAATGTCTTAATTATCTCATTGAATTGCCCCAACAACCTTCTCAGGCAGTGGTGGGGCTAGATGACTCTTACCAAGAAAGGGTTTATAGGAGCAATTTGGTTGCAAGTGGATGACTAAAGTACTTGTCTGAAAGCTCTATTAACCTAGCTGGCCCACAGTCTTTCACTTGGACTATATATTTATTTGGGGTGGTCGAGGGGAGCAAGCAGATGGAGACTGTGGAGGGGAAGATAGGAAGCAACCCTAACTCTACCTTGAAGATGGGACTGCACTCAAAGATAGTATTAGTTTGATTACTGCATTTCACAGATTTGAAAATTGAGACCTAGAAAGGATCAGGAACATACCCAAGGTTATTAAATGATGGTGCAGGAGTGGACGGAGAGCCCTGCCTTGAACTCCTACACATACTGTCTGAAGTAGGTTCACTCCGAACTCTCACAGCTTAAGGCTGAAAAGATCCACTCCCAACAAAGGCGCTGAGCATGACCAGAACAGTGCTATAGATAGTACAGTTATGAACAGCTTTCTGAAACCTGGTGACATCAAAAATGATTCCAGGCCTGCTGTGTCTGATCTTTATAACTATTTTTTAATTTTTATAGTCTCAAAAATTTATCTCTTGGGGCGCCTAGGTGGCTCAGTCGTTTATGTATCCAACTCTTGATTTCCGTGCAGGTAATGATCTCAGTGTCATGAGATCAAGCCCCACGTCAGGCTCCACACTGAGCCTGGAGCCTGTTTTAGATTCTCTCTCTCCCTCCCTCTGCCCCTCCCCACGCTCATGCAATCTGTCTCTCTCTCTCTCTTTCTCTCTCTCAAAAAAAAATTATCTCTTTTATTGCACCCATCAGCCCTATTTCTACAGGTCAGTATCTTTCAGAACAAATCTAATCTCTTCCAGTGGTTACCCTTCAAATATTTCAAGGATGCCATTATGTTCTCCTTGGGATAGGCTCTATATAATCAAATATCTTAAATTATTCCTCGTGTGAGATTTTAAAATTCTATACATCTTGTGAAAATCAACAAAGAATCATGCATTTGTTGACAAAAAAATTAAAATGATATAGAAGTGAAAGAGCACAATATGAAAGTCTTCCCATCACCAAACTCCAGTCTCTAATTTCTATTCTTTAAGAATATCAGTTGCTGACAATTTGGTGGACTTTCCAGAGCTTTTTTTTTTTAACATTTTTTTTTAAGTAGGCTCCACTCCCAGTGTGGGGCTTGAACTAATGACCCTGAGATCAAGAGTTGCATGCTCTACCAACTGAGCTGCCCAGGTGCCCTTCCAGAGCCTTTTTTTTTTTTAAATCAAATCTAACTAGAAATAGAAATATATATGTAGTATGTGTATATGTATATATATGTGCACACATGTGTATGTACACATTTCCTTTTTTAGATACATGGGACTATACTATATAGTGTTCGAAAGCTAGCTTTTTTCACTCAATAATATATTATGGATACCCTTCTGTGTTAATACATGCCAGAAATACCTCGTTCTTTTTGACAGTTGCATAGTATGAATCTGCTAACCTTTACCTAACCAGCTCTTCTTTCAGGTTATTTGGCTCTAATTTTTCCCATTACAAACAATGGTGTGTCAAACATTCTTGAACAGGCAGTCCTTGCTTTTCTCTTAACAGAGGTGGGTACATCGTGAAGATCATGAAGCTCAAGTTCCATGGCCCTCCACATGCATGGACCTCTTCGAAGGACCCTGGGAGGGGGTGTGAAGCTAAGCTTGTATGAGCTGTCAAAAATTAAGAAGGCATTTGCCCATTTTCCATGTTAGGGCACCTCTTCCATGCTCCATGATTTATTAAAGATTTTTAAAAAGATGATTCACATAGGCTCATCTAACACATTGCTGTCTGCACTTCCTAATTCACTCAAAGAAATGCTTTCTACCTTCATGTCTGCATGAAATGCCTCTTCCTAAGATCACCAATGGCTTCCCAATTGCCAAATGCAATGACCCCTTTTCAGTCTTCTTTCTTCTTGAATTACTTGCAGTACTTGACATTGCTCTATATTCCTCCTTACTTAAAATTCTCTCCCTCCTTTGCTTCTGAAATAATTCTGATTCTCCTCTTACTTTAGGTGTTAACCATGTCAGTCTCTTTCCCTTTCTCTACAGGCCCCCTGGGTGTGCTTCCCAGGACCCCATCTTTCACTCTATATCCTTTCTCTGAGTAGGAACATCCTTTTCCAAGGACGTGACCATGATTCATTTATCAGTGAGGGCTAAAGCTGTCTCCAGCCCCAGATCAAGAGCTTCCAAATGTTTATAATCAGTTCCACCAGTGTGTCCTGAACTCCTCAAATCTATCTGGTCCAGAACTGAGCTCATCTTCCCTTCCCAGCCTCCTATACTCTCTTTCTAAACAAATGGCATCACTACCCACCAACTTGCTGTCATCTACGATGCCCACCTCATTCTCATCCAACCATACCTAATCAGTCACCAAGCTCCACAGGCTCTACCTCTGAGACACTCACCCATTCACTCTCTCCTTTCCAGTCCCATTGTTCCTGCTTTGGGTGAGGCCTCAGCCTCTCTTCTGGAGTAGGGTAAGTGCCGCCTTATCAGCATCCCTCACCATCTATCTGTCCCCCCAACCCCATGGCTAATGGAAAGAGAATTCCAAGTAAAGATTTGACTATGTCACTTCACTGAAAACCCATGGCATCCAAGGTCCAAACATCACTTCTCAGATTCATTTTAACTACTCCTCTACCCAAACTGTCTGCTTCACCCTCAACTGAACTGACCATTCCCAAGTCTGTACCTTTGCCTAAAATGCCTCTCTTCCTTTTTCCATCTATTTCCTCCTTAAAACCCAGCCTGTACATCATCTCAAGTAATCTCCCCCGGTTTCCCAGGCAAAAGAGATGGCACCTTCCTTTATGTTCCCTTGGCTCTTTGTATGCTCCGGGTTGCAGCACTTTTCACACTGTATTGTGAGTTCTTAAGGGGCTGCGTTACGTGTTCTTTCCCATGCCTGGTGTCTGGACAAGGCTTGGCACTAAGTAGGTGCTCAATAATGCCTATGGAATGAGTGAACAGGAAGAATGAAAGTTACTGTCTATTGAGTCAGATACTGTTAGATAGATAGATAGATAGATAGATAGATAGATAGATAGATATCATTTAGTTTAAAACTCTAACATTTTGAGGGACGCCTGGGTGGCTCAGTCGGTTGAGCGTCTGACTCTTTTTTTTTTTAAGATTTTATTTATTTATTTATTTGACAGAGAGAGAGAGCACAAGCAGGGGGAGTGGTAGGCAGAAGGAGAGGGAGAAGCAGACTCCCCACTGAGCAGGGAGCCCCATGTGGGGCTTGATCCAGGACCAGAGGATCATGACCTGAACCGAAGGCAGATGCTTAATCGACTGAGCCACCCAGGTGCCCTGAGCATCTGACTCTTGATTTTGGCTCGGGTTGTGATCTCGGGTCATGGGATCCAGCTTCGTGGTGGGCTCCACACTCAGCAGGGAGTCTGCTTGTGTCTCTCCCTCTGCCCCTCCCCCTGCTCGTGTGCTCTCTCTCTCTAAAATAAATAAATAAAATAAATCTTAAAAAATAAAACTCTAACATTTTGAGATTGTATTATTTTCTCCTTTGGATGGCTGAGGAATGTAAGGCTCTGAGAGATTAAGTGTCTTTTCAAGGTCAGATTTGCTTGTAAATGCAGCTCTAAGAGTCAAACTCAGGTCTGTCTGAATCCAAATCTCAGGCTCTTGATGGAAAGTAAAAGCTGTGATAATCCTCCTGACCTAAAATCCAATGGCAAATATCATTTACTTTTACAGTAACGGGTACAAAGTGGGAACCTGGTATGTATAGATGAGTTTTCATTGCAATTAAGTATAAGAGAACTCAAGGAAAATTTTAAATATCCCATTTATAAGAAAAGTAACCAGGAAAGATATTTTCCCTAATATTCTAAATGTGACTCTCAACTCCCAGTGGAGAGCAGCACAGACACACTGGTCCTCACCCTTCTTTCATCTAAGTCGTTAACCAGCCTGCAAAGCTTGCCAATGAGAGATAATACACTCTCTTTAATACTCTTTTAAAAACACAACTGTGGGATGCCTGAGTGGCTCAGTCAGTTAAGCGTCTGATTCTTGATTTCGGCTCAGGTGGTGATCTCAGGGTTGTGAGATCAAGCCCCACGTCATGCTCCAGCTGGGCATGGAGCCTGCTTGAGATTCATCTCCCTCTCCCTCTGTCCTTGCCCCCTCCCTCTCTAAATTAATTAATTAATATTAAATTAAATTTTACAAAGTACAACTGTACCTTCCTTGACAATCTAGTATCCCTAAAGTCTTTGGATTCTCATTAAGGAAGCTTGGTGCTTGGTGGTGATTTTCTTTAAAACAATTTGAATAAGGTATCTCCAAATTATAATAAATGTAAAGTTACTGAAATTCCATGGCTTTAGGAAAAAAGTGGCAAGTTTCTCAAGGGAATATGTTCTAGGCTAGCTTCCAGAGCAGGCAGAGAAAACGTTCATCTCAGTATGAGATGAGTGAACAGACTTGAGGCAGGGAGTCAGGCAGGACTTCATCCATCTGGGCAGTGAAGATTTCAAGTTACCTACTGGGCTTGACTGCAGTCAGTCCTGAGTCAGCTTCCAAATCACTAGCTGAACTGTAAGAAATTTGTGTTTGGCAATGTTTCTCTTTCCTGGAGCCCCTTATTTTTCTGTAAGTTTGTGAGACAGGTGAAGTAGTCATTCTACTGATGTAACCTTTGGAACTTCATAAATTTAGTATTGTTTAAAAAAGAAAACAAAAAATTTCTAGTGATGCCTAACACTGTCTAGTTATAGGCACACAGAAAACAAAGCTGAAATCCATGATATTGCCATTCATCTCTAATCTGAGCCTTTGGTAGATGGCATCCATATTCTCACACGAACTGCAAATGCTAACCTGTTAATAGCTTCCCCACGATCTGCTTTTTGCTCTGATGCGTCCAATGATTTCATCATAATTTAGGCAGAGTATAATATCACAATTGATGTTCCCCGGCATGAAGCCCCTCTAGCTATTCTACAATCAGTTTCCTTCTCAGTCTGGTTCTCTATCTCTTTTTAAAGCAGAAAATTCTTAACCATGCGATGGGAACACATGGAGAGTTACAATAGTCCTAAGTGTTGCTATAATGTTTACAATGCCATATAACGGAAGAGTCTGACATGGAGCAAAGATCATTTCTTATCCTAGCCCTTCGGTAAGACATTCTCCATCACAGTAAGACTCCCTACCCTTTGGAAGAGAGCGTTAGTAACAAGTACAGAATTTTTTAATCTTTTCTATTCGTTCTCCACTTTAACTCTTTTTCGTTTCCATTTGTTTGTTTGTTTTGCTAATGGACTTTCCCTATACATTTTTGGTTTTCGTTAACACTTCTTTTCAGTCCAGCTATTCTAAAAGCTCTCCTAAACTTCCTGGGGCCCAGAACTATGCTATTTCCTCCCCTCTCCTTGTGCTCACCTTTCCAGTAACCCTTGCCCAGTGCCTCCCTGCTGAGGCTGATGTGTGGCTTGACCCTGCCACTGGGTAGCATTTTGAGAAAAAGTCCAGCTGCAGCAGATGGGCCATCCTAAAGCTTCTCTCCCTGCTCTGCAACTCCAAGGGATAGGACCAGGGTAAGAAGTTCATGGTTAGCTAATGTTTACACTGTTGTTGTTTCCTTCAGTTTTTACCCCAGCCGCCTAATGACTACCACCTCCCATCCCCACTCCCAATCTTACAGTTTCTACCAAATCAAATGTGGACCAAGCTTGGGTTGTTTGCTTGGACTCCTACTAGAACAGTGTGATGCTGGGATTGCACGAGATGCAAAAATAGCATTAACATTCAGACATGAACTACTTTTATCGATGGGGAAGGAATGTTAGAAGAAAGCAAGCTTTTCTATAATCTTTCAATACAAGCCTGTTTGAGAGAACGACAGAATTCTTGCTTCTCCAACTCAGGGCTGAGCTGGTAATTATATATTTCAGAAGAATACCACATACAATTAAAAAAATCATAAAAAACCTACCAGCATAAAAATGTGACATGACATGAAGCTCAATATAAAGTTGTTCAATGCACATACAGTAATTGCACCAATTACATTTAAAATATTTATTTGCTTACCAAAAACCCCAAGATGTAAAAGGCTAATTATCAAAAATGACACCAGTGAACGGTTTTACCCAGGCTAACCAAAAACAGAATAATATTAATAATGCGAAGAAATGAAAAGAAACTTCAGTTTACATTTTGAATTAAAATGTCAACTAAATAAAACAGCAAATTCATCAGCCTTGTTGTTCACATACATGGCTTCAACATTTGAAGAAAATACAAAAAGCCTTTTCAGCTTTGATAATCACTTTGACTCTTTGGAACTGATGGAAAAAAGAAACTACATCAAAACTTCCATGTGTTAAGATAGGTTAAATTAAATGCATAATTTGAAAACATGTGATAATTTTTTTAAAGAACACATGAGCCTAGTTAACGGGTACCATTCTGAGTGCCCTTGACAGAATCAATTTACAGCCTTACGTGTCATAGGGTCCATTTTTGTTTCCGAACACTACCTAAAGTGTATTACACAGGACGGTTCTTTTTTGGTACGTTTTACACAATATTTCTTTCTGAGTTTTTCAGGCCTAAAATTAAAGAATTATATGGGATGAGAGTCAAGGGGCGATTTACTGAAATGACTGACATTCTCCACTGACAGCTCGAGACTAGATTCAGATTCCTCTGCGCTAGTACAGCTCGATCTCCACGAACAATTAAATACTGGCACACAGATGATCATCGTCATGTTAGTTAAAAACAACTCTGCCCACATGTATGCTTTGACTTAAAATGAAGAAATACAAAGACACTGTCTTTTGTCACAAAGAGGTAATCACTGTGCGGGAAGACCGCTGCCCTCTCCTGAAATGGGCAGAGGTAATGTCCCATCGATACCGCCATCACACTATCTCCGGTTAGGCTACTTTATCACACTGTATTAATATCAATCATATCTACATAATACAGAAATGTTAACTGATCTCAGGGATGATACTAGCATCTGATCTTTCCAAGTTCATGAGGAAAAGGTGACACTACAGAGTCACAGTGATGTTCAAATACAGAAACATTTCTGAGTCATACCAGAAAGGTTAAAGGCTGCTTTTAAATAGAAGGGTACTTAATTTTTTTTCTGAGAAAAATATAGACAATTTCTACAATTTTTAAAATTCCTAAATTCCTTTAGAAATATTATACTCCTTTTTACCAGGTAACAAACAGGAATGAGTGTGGCTTTCTAAAAGTTTTAAAAACACTTTTTCAAGTTAGTTATTAATTCCTTTAGCTGGAAAGCTCTCTCTTCTCATCTTCACCATCTAGCTCCTGCCCATCTTTTAAGAACTAACTCAAGCTTGGGCGCCTGGGTGGCTCAGTTGGTTAAGAGACTGCCTTTGGCTCAGGTCATGATCCTGGAGTCCCGGGATCGAGTCCCGCATTGGGCTCCCCGCTCAGCAGGGAGTCTGCTTCTCCCTCTGACCTTCCCCCCTCTCCTGCTCTCTCTATCTCATTCTCTCTTTTAAATAAATAAATAAAATCTTAAAAAAAAAAAAAAAAGAACTAACTCAAGCTCGTTTTCCTCCACCAAGCCCTCCCTCACTTATTCAACCCGTAACAATATTCCTCTATTCTGGATAACTCCAAAATAATCCATTCCTTATATTAGTACATCATTCTATATCTTCTCTTGTATTATTTGTTAACTCTTTTATAATGTGCCTTTGACTTTCCAGTAAATTGAGTCATTTGAACTCCCTCGTTTCCTACCCTCTCCATGCCTTTATGCAGTGCCCCAAAATCTACTTGACTGATGGAAACATCTTATTTTCACTAGTGTTTCCTAAGGAATATTAAATAGCCTGAATCTTGCAAATTAAATAGAAGAGACACCTTTGAAATACTCATGGGAAATAAGTTAACTGGAAGTTCTTTGGAAACTGAACAAAAATAAGGTAAGCAAGACACATTGTTGACTGAGACATTAATAGTCATTTATATCCATACAGTTCTACATGTGTTTTCTGCCAGTCTGTCTCCCCTGCCCATTTTACTGTCAGTCCTTTCAAAGTAAGAATTAGGTGTTCTTATCATATGACCCATTAGGCTTACAACCATGCCCTGAATACAGCAGGTACTCAACATGAGCCTTTGCTTGAGAGTCATCCATGGGTAATTGTATGTTCTACGTTTATTCAGACAATGAAAAATTAACTGTTTCATGCACCGGATGAAATCCTTCACCAAACCTTCCCTGAGCCTCAGTGCAGCTGGGTCCCAGAGTGTCATTTCATTTTATGTTCTAAGAAGGCTGGACCCAAGGCCACTCCACTCCCTCTGCCCCCACTGCCTCACCCCCCACACAATCCTCCTCCAGAGTAGTTTAGACACATTCGTCAGGCTTGCCAACACCCCATCAGGGCACACCTCATTTCACGAACAAGAGAATTTGTGTAGAGAGAAGGTCAGAGACTTCTCACAGAGTCACATACATAATCAGAGACCAACAATGCAGGGAAGCAGAAGGAATGCTTCCTGGCGACCAGTCTTCTTTTCAAATACCTAGATCACACTCATACCCTAAATTATAATAAATGTGTATGAAAGACCTGTACCCTTTTCAGTCCCAAGAAATAGTGGAAATCAGGAAGACACTCAGCTTAGACTCAACACAGCTGCCTGATGCCACCAGTGCTACTAGGAAGCACTTAAGACAATTCAAAGGGCACTTGATTCCTTTCCACCAGATGAGCCTCTCTTTCTTCTACAGCCTTATTTTCTCTGTGTTCATTCTTTGCTGATCCTTTAAGTTCTTTCTCATCTGTTCCTGAGGCCTACACCACCTATAGCATTATTCAGGCTGGCACTCAAGATGATTTTTAGCAAACAAAGGTAAAAATATCTTCATTTAGATTTCCCATTAATTATTTTTGTATAGGAGGCAGAAAAAAATACAAATAGTGTATCATTACCCTTATACTATGTCTTTATGATCAAACATAAACTATTAAAGTAAGAGATCCGGAAACAACACAAGCCTTTAAGAATAGTAGGACTGAGAAGTCTTTTGCCCAAATTTCAGGATACTAGATGGCAAGGTAGGTGAGGATAGTTCAGTAGATGCATAGCTAATATTGGTAACAAGGATGAGATTTCTCTTCTAAAGCCCTGATTCATGTCTGGGATCAGACAAAATATAAGATTACAAAAATTCAGAACAATGGAACTTGACCCTATAATATGAACAATAAATGATAGATGTATATGTGTGAGTCTAGTGTTTCATGTCTGGGGTTGTTTTTGCAAGACTAGGGCTAAGCTATCATCTCAACTGGGAAAGTTGTTCATCCTAACACATGGTAAGTCATGTTTGCTCCAGTAAAGGACCAGACTGAATGGGCTCATGAGACCATCTTCCTTGTAATTCTTTGAGAAAAGCCTAAAAAGATCAATGTTAGAAAAAGAAGAAGATAGGCAGGCATTAATTACCCATGTTAGAAGCTAGAATAATTAGAAATGATGATAGAGAAATAACTATTGCTTTATTCTTGAATGTGATCTTACCGAGGGAAAAACTGACATTTAAAAAGATACTTATATTTTCATACCAATAGTTGAAAGATTCTTTAGGTTGAAAAGATAATGTGTGAGATGAAGGGGGCAATTGAGATTTACAAAAATCACTATCAGTGTGTCTGAAGAAGATCAAAAGGAATATATCCATCTAATCTATAACATTAAAAAAAAAAAGAGAGAGAGCCATTCCATGAAGCAAGGAGCCTTGGTCACTCTATGTCAGGTCTCTACAGCACAGAATAGGCTCATGGAACTCATTACTTCAGGAAATGGCCTTAGCTGGACATTTTGGAAGTTCAAGAAGGCTTTGGGAAAATTCATGGCTGACAGATTAACATTGGGATGTTAAAGGAAGCTTGTAAATACAGTTGACCTTAGACCAACATGGGTTTGAACTACAAGGGTCCACTTGTACATGGATTTTGTTTCAATAAATATCGTACTGTTTCTCTTCCTTACGATTTTCTTCACTTGATCTTAGCCAAAAGGCCGAGAAGTGATTCCTTCTGATTTTCTTAATAAAGTTTTCTTTTCTCTAGCTTACTTTATTTTAAGAATACAGTATATAATACATATGACATACTAAATGTGTTACTTGAAAGTTGACGTTATCGCTAATTCAACAGCAGGCGACTGGTAGTTAAGCTTTTCGGGGTAGTCAAAAGTTATATGAGAATCTCGACTGCACAGTGGTTGAGGCCCCAACCCCTGCATTGTTCAAGAGTTAACTGTATCTCTAATCTTTCCAATATTAATATCACAGGAGCAAGCTATGATTTCCACACAGTACTTGGTGATTCCTCCAAGGAAAAAAAAACCCTGAGTTGAATAATGGCATTATTATTAGCAGTAACAGCAGCAGCAACTAGCTTTTACTAAGATTCAGGCACTGTATGCTGTGCTTTATTTATATTATTAAGTCATTTAAGTCTCCATCAATTCTAGGAGGATGGTTTCTCCACTGTATGTAAGAGGAAACTGAGATCTACAGAGGTGAGGTAATTTGCCCAAATCAGAGCTAGTGAATGGCAAAGCCAAGAGAGTAAGCCAGGCAACGTAACTCCAAAGCTCATGCTCTTAAATTATGTGTATTTACATTTTTCAGAGGAATTCAAACTCTGAAACACTCAAAACAAAATTCTACATAAAAGGGGAATGAAATCATAGAAGATATTTCTTTGTATTATGTTGTTACAAAAGGTGTTTTAAAACTATTAAGAACCACTGATCATTTCACTTATGATGGTTCTATTTAAAGTACTATTTCTATTCCATTTTACCAAAAGTCATATTATTGATAGTCATATAGTCATATTGTCTGTTTGATGACACATCAATAGTAAAATGACTTTTAAATTGTCTGTTGCTTAATGTGAATATTCAAAACCTAGGTATTTAGTGGAGGGATGTGTGTTCCACAAGGAAAGCTCAGTTCTCAAATGGGAGGGAAATGGGTACTCAGCGGGTACTTGGAAGATGCCTCCCCCAGGGCAAAAAGCCAAGACTGCAATAAAATCACATGCCATCCCTGGGTCAACCACGTGGGGGTTGTATAGTTTGTTTGGTTGTATAGCTTACCCCCTGGTAGCTGTTCAGACAATCTAAAACATGAATCAATCTTAAATATTTATAAATGCATTATAAGCTTTTAAGTTACCCTAGTGTCCTTAGAAAATTCATAAAATTAACTTCTATTTCCAGAGAACCCAATCAGCTTCTATTAAATGAGGTGCCCTCAGAAATAGGTTAAAAAGGGGCTCCTGGGTGGCTCAGTCTGTTAAGCGGCTGCCTTCAGCTCAGGTCATGATCCCAGGCTCCTGGGATCGAGCCCCACATAGGGCTCCCTGCTCAGTGGAGAGTCTGCTTCTCCCTCTCCCTCTGCCTGCCTCTCTGCCTACTTGTGCTCTCTCTCTCTCTGTCAAATAAATAAATAAATAAATAAAACCTTAAAACAAACAAACAAACAAACAAACAAACAAAGAAATAGGTTAAACAGAGCAAAATAGCCAAGAACTGAAATACCTCCATGGATAGGCCTCACAATGAGTAATCTTGGGGCACCTGGGTGGCTCAGTCATTAAGCGTCTGCCTTCGGCTCAGGTCATGATCCCAGGGTCCTGGGATCGAGCCCCGCATCGGGCTCCCTGCTCCACGGGAAGCCTGCTTCTCCCTCTTCCACTCCCCCTGCTTGTGTTCCCTCTCTCACTGTGTCTCTCTGTCAAATAAATAAATAAAATCTTTAAAAAAAAATGAGTAATCTTCATTTGGGTTATTGAGGGCTGATTGACCACAAATGAAAAAACTAAATTTAACATTCAGGTGACCTGCCTTTCCCACATAGAATTAATCTAACAGGGTGGAGTTGAACATGGGGCTTTAGGATATCACCAATATCCAAAATATTCAACCACAGAAGATAGGAGCTGGTGTCGAAAGTTATCGTAATGACATGTATGTCATCCATAAACCATACCGCTGCTACAGCTACATTTGTATAGTGCTTTCTGTGTACCAGGCATTATTCCAAGTGCTTTTATATTTATCAAGTCATTTACTCTAACCCATTAACAACATTATGAAGTAGGTACCTTATTAGTGCCATTTTATGGATGACAAAACTATAACTTGGACATTAAGGAATTTGCCCATTTACCCAACTAGGAAGCGGCAGAGTTGCAATTTAAACCCACGCATCTGTGCTGTCAACCACTAAGTAAACTGTCCACAAGAACTGAAATAACCCCCCCCACCCCGGAAAGTCTGAAACATGGTATCTAGTTATATCTACTACCTTGATAAAAACACACTGAAAGTTCCAATGAATACGATAAACTAGAGCTCACCCACCCAACTAGTCATTTCGGTCAAATATCCTTACTTGAATTAGCTCTGCTAATATACCCAAGTCCATCTGGTTTTGATTAGAATGTTTCATAAATATCGAAGGACCAGGGGGCACCTGGGTGGCTCAGCCAGTTGGGTGACCGACTTTTGGTTTCAGCTCAGGTCATGATCTCAGGGTCCTGGGATTGAGCCCTACGTTGTGCTCCAAGCTCAGCAAGGAGTCTGTTTCTCCCTCTCCCTCTGCCCTGCCCCCCACTTGTGCTCACTCTCTCTCTCTCTCAATCTCTCTCTCTCAAATAAATAAAATCTTAAAAAAAATATCAAAGAACCAGTCTTGACTTATTTTCTTGTATCTTGTTTTCTCCATGTCAAAAAGCCAAAGGAAAAAAATGTAATTCCGGATATAACGAAAAGAAACCTGCTGTGGAACAAATCATTTGGGAAGCTAACTTGGCAGTTCAGACACCCCAGAGATAATCTTTTCCACCACTTGGTCTTGCCAGTGATTACAAATGCGTTCTTCCTATCATTCTGCCAGCTAAGAAGGCAAAACTGGTCATCCAAGGCTTCTGCCACTGACCATGGGTGCTGGAGCAGGCAAAGGCCAGGGAATGGCAGAAGCAATTAATCACATGGCAATGGATTAATTGGAAAGAGTGGAACATGTCTCCTACTTGTGTACTCTGCTTTGGACCAAACAACAGTCCTCATGGGAGGACTTACACCATTTATAAACAGGGCGTCAGGGTGCTAAGATGTCATGCGATTTTTTTATAAAAGAAAAAATCACAATATAGTGCATCCTACAATTTTATTTATTTTATTTTATTTTTTCTCTTCAGAGGTCTTGGCTCCACTGGAAAGATAATAGACCTTCTATCTATGAGGAATGAGAAGAAACGGAATTAGCAAAACACAGGGTTTTGCTTTGGATTCTCATTAGGAAAGCTTTCATATGAAGCAGATGGCAGGGTTTTAGACTTCTCAATAATTTCTCATGACACACTGAAGTAACTTTACTTTCTTTCCTCTTGAGCTTAACCTCTAATAACAACAGCAGTAGAAAAAAGGTAGTCTTTTAGATTTCATGGGGGCGGAGGAGAGTTCTGAGTATTCCACTCAAAACTTGGGGGGAAAATACCCTATTTCAAATAGAAATTGAACAATATTGGCTGAGAGCCTAACTTTCACAACACTGCCCTGAATGCTGAAGGAAACAGGCGAGAAGTATCTGTCAAAGATGTCGTTTCTCTCTTTTAGGAGATGAAACCATAGTTGGAAAAAAAAAAAAGTATGTACAGTTTCACATACAAACACATAAATACCTATGTAAATTTAAGAACATGTTAAGACGGTGGCTTCTCAAATACAAAGGAAACTGTAAATAAATGGGAGACTTTGTGTTATTTTAAGTAACCACTGGCATTCTGGGTTTAGGGTTACTAATAGGCTCCTAAACACTGCAGTCAAACTCGAAAGAGGAAAAGGGCCACCTTTTCCAACACACCACCTTAAAGAGGGCAATGGGTAGCTCAGAAAAAGATTTCAAACAGCTTGTATATATTTTTAAAATGGAGAAGGTAGATTTGCTATTTTAGGCTGAAGTTAACACGGTGGAGGGGGTGGAGTAGAGAAAAGACTAGTTTCCTAATAAAAAATGGAGATCTCAATGATTTAAAACTAAACTAACATTAAGAAAATCCTGATTTAAAAAAAAATGGATAATAAAAAACCAAAAAGCATTCAGTGAAAAAAAATTCTTCTGACAGACTAATAAGGACTTTAATATGATAATCTGGTGTTTATCTGCGCTTTGCTTGTGCAATTGCAGTTTTCTCAGCTATTATGCAAGCACTGTAAAATGAAGAATACCTAATTGCCTCCTGGAGAAAAGTATTACTACCAAAACGACTTAAGCAAACGCATTCTGAACTAACAAAGTATTTTAAAATAATTTGAGCTGAAAAATGAATGACAGCTAAATGAGTGCCATTAACCGTGCTACAGGTGCCCCTGGCTATGGCCCATTTTTTAGCGAACACCCACCAGCCTCAGGACAGCTTCATCAGCACTGTGTCAAATACTCCGGGAACTCGGTTCTTCCCTCTTACCTGCCACAATGCCTGTCAGCTGGGAGTCCTACTTTACCTACTGCCAGGTGAACTCATGACAGGGAATGCTCTCTGCTTCTGTTTCTAGAGAGATGCGATGTTACCACAGTTGGTGGACAGAAGTTAGGTAAAAAGGAGCAAGAGGTAGGAGCATTGGCAAGAAACAAAATCAAAGCTGGAGAAAGTCGGGAAAGGCAAATGGAACCCTCTCCTACTTGATAGTAAGTTTTCCAGACATGGTTTTCCAATTTGTAAAAGAAGTTGCTAGGGGCACCTGGGTGGCTCAGTTGGTTGGGCGGCTGCCTTCAGCTCGGGTCATGATCCCAGGGTCCTGGGATCAAGCCCCGCATCGGGCTCCCTGCTCGGTGGAGAGCCTGCTTCTCCCTTTCCCTCTGCCTGCCACTCTGCCTACTTGTGCTCTCTATCTCTCTGTCAAATAAATAAATAAATAATATCCTTAAAAAAAAATAAATAAAAAATAAAAGAAGTTGCTATATCTTTGCTTTTAAACCGCATAGGGAGTATATATGGAAGGATATGGTCCATACATTCTCATATAACTTAGGAAGTACTCCTTTTGTGAGATAGTATCTTTTGAAACTATAAAAAGAATTGTTGCAAATTCAGAAATAAGTAATAGAAGTGTTTCAACCAGTGGATAAGTTTGGGGCATACCGACTCCTCCCAAACCATCTTTCCTTCAGCCTCCATAGCCTGCTCGGGGCAGGGTCTCAGCTCCACCCAGGCAGCCCACCTCCGTGGTAGCCCAGAGACTCTGCTGAGCCAAAGCCACCTCTTCAGTCATTCAGGTTTTCCTTGGGGCTGGTTCTTTGCCTCCAATCTCCAAGCTCTTGCCGACCTGCTGGGTCCTAACTCCGGTAATTCTGTCTTCCTAGTTTGGAGGCACCTAATCCTAATTCTGGTAACTCTGTCTTCCTGGTTACTTCCTTCTCAATTACCTGCTGCCCTGACTCCGGCTTGCCTACTAGCCTATACCACTCATTTCTGGGACTTTCAGTACTACTCAGTTTTGCTTCCACGGTCCAGCTTCTTATTTAGTATGCCCAGTCTTTATTTTTCCATTTTTGGACACAATACAGGTGAATCAAAAAGTAATTTCCCAAAGCTGAAAATGTAAAGTGTAAAGTGAAGTCTTGCAGGTAGCAAAGCCAGTTTCACTGCAGGGAATGCCAGCTCTGCATTAGATACTTGACTGATTTAAGTCATTTGGCCAGTCTGGTGTATTACATCTTTTTTTTTTTTTTTAATTTTTAAAATTTATTTATTTGACAGAAAGATAGAGAGGGAACACAAGCAGGGGGAGTGGGAGAGGGAGAAGCAGGCTTCCCTTGGAGCAGGGAGCCCGATGCGGGGCTCGATCCCAGGACCCCGGGATCATGACCTGAGTCGAAGGCAGATGCTCAACCGACTGAGCCACCCAGGCGCCCCTGGTGTATTACATCTTGATAATGCAACAAATAACCACTCTAGGTTAGATTTCTAAGCTCTTCTAAGGAGCAGCCCCAGCTATATGATCCTGGGACTGGGAGGGATCATATTAGCCCAGCCTCTCCCCTGCTTTAAAACACATTATTTAGCATGACTAGAATAAAAGTCATGTTCAGATCAAAAACTAATGATGTATTGTATGGTGACTAACATAACATAATAAAATTTAAAAAATAAAATAAAATAAAATGGAAAATAAATGCAAAAAAAAAAGTCATGTTCAGAATCTTTATAAAACAGAATTCTGATCAATTTCGCTTCCTGTGTAAGAATCTCCAAAGATTCCCATTGCCTACTGGTCTACAAAGTGAGGTTATGAACCTAGGATTTGCAAGACAAAGCATGGAATGCAGGAAAAGAATACCAGAATGCCTATTTGCAGTTATAGTATCCCACTTACATTTCCTTTTTTGTGTATTTTACGTAAAGTGTATATATCAACACAGTAGTACACATGTATAGTTTATCAATAAATGTACATACATATATTGGGGTAAATATGCAGAAATCTTTTACAGATAGGAAGTGCAATAAAAAATGTTTGGAGAACAGTGGCCTTCAGGACAATGACTAACGCCTTAGAACAGCAATTACAGTAGCTCACAGTCTGCCTTCAACCTGCCATTCCTGCCACCTGACCCACAAATATTACCCCCACCTGGGCACCCTATACTCCTTTCACACTGAACTGCGAGACTGTAAGCTCTATGAAGGCAGGAATTATGAACATCTAACTCACCCTCTGGATGCCCAACCCTTAGCATATTGCATGGCAATCTAATAGACACTAAAGATATATTTATTAAATGAATGATTACTTAATTAAACTAGCTTTGTATGCACATTGTGCTATTTCATCTCTCTGAACCTTTCCATTCATTTCTCTCTCTGTTCAGAATATCCTTTCTGCCAGCCCTCAACCTGGGCAACACCTATGAAACTAGGATGAATTTCTTCATCAATATCTCTGCCCCTACCATGCAGCTACTTATGTCCCTTTTTAGGCTCCCCTATACCTTTGTAATTGTTTATAACACATGTTTGTCTTCTCTGATATTCCTTTGTATCCTCAAATCCTGCCATGGTACCTAGCAGATTGCAGGCGCTCCATAAATCACTGTAAGAGGGTGTATAAGTGAATTTCTAAGCAATTAATTACTAATCTTTAAAAGGCATTAGAATGCTTCTGCTTCTAGTGAGGGCTGAAACCAAGTACCAAACTTGACCCCCAACTATAAAGAACTGGACTAAATATGAGACCATTGCTTTCAGCTCCTGGACAACAGACTGTGATCTCTAGGAGAAGGGAAACAAATGAGGTGAGCCTTAAGATCACTCCCAGCAGAAGATGGATGATTTGCTGTACTGAGGAGATAGAGATAGAATTAGGGGAGGTGGAGGTAACTGGAACTTACAGGACAGAATACCAGAGAGGAGGGAGCTATGTACAAGTAGAACTTCAGAAATTTGTATGGGTTCTTCCTTCAGTCTTTGCCTGAGCATTGAGCTCTGCTTCTGTTAGAGTGACCCCATGAAGCTCAGCAAAGAACGCCAGGCTGGAAGATGCTCCAGTTTCATCTAGCCATACTGGAAGGATATCATTACATAATGGAGGCCTTCAGTGAAGATTCCAAAAGGATCCCCAAAGATCCCCTTAGTAGTAGGGCTAAACTAGCCAGAAAGTAAAGGCTACTCTAGACATGCCCCAACAAAGCTTAAAAACAAAACAAAAACAAGACTTAAAAGAATCAAGTTGATCCATAAGCAGCTTAACTGACTACCAAGAGAAAACAAAATTCAGACCGTTAACAATGTAATGTTCACATCGTGCATCCTGAAAAACTTACTAGACTTGCAAAGAAAAAATGTGATCAAAAAGAGAAGAAAATTTGTCAATAGAAACAGACACATAAATGACAAAATGGTGGATTTAGCAGAGCAAGGAGTCATAAAAAGATGTTACAAACATATTCGAGGATTAAAGGAAAACATGAACATAATTAACAGAGAAATGGGAGCTATAAAAAAAAGAACCAGGTGCACTTTTAGAGCCAAAACTATACAATATCTGAGATTAAAAATTCACCAGATGGGGCTTAATATCAGATAAATCTATGGATGAAAAGATTGGTGATAGTAAAAGAAGCTAACCAAATTGAAGGAAAGACAGAAAAAAGAATGAAGAAAAATGAACAGAGCTTCAGTGACATGTGGGACAATATCAGTCTAACATACACACAACTAAAGCTCTAAAAGGACTGGGGAAGAGAAATATATTCAGAGAACTAAGCCCCAAACTTGATGAAAATTATGAACTCAAAGATCCATGTGGCCAGCAAATCCCAGGCAGGTTAATTACAAAGAAAGTCACATTAAGGCGCATCATAATCAAATTACTGAAAACCCAGTAATAAAGAAAAAAATCTTAAACCGGCCCCTCCCTCCAAAAAAGACATAGTATATTCAGAAAAATAAAGATAAGAATTATCACTGACTTCTCATCAGAAATAATACAAGCCAGAGAACAATGAAATGCATCTTTAAAGTGTTAAAGAAAAAAAATCTATCAAACTAAAAGTCTTCATCCAGAGAAAAGTGTTAAAGAAAAAAATGCCATAAACCTAAAATTCTATGTCCAGTGAAAAGAAACTTTAATAATGTAGGAAAAATAAAACTTTACCTGACAAAAGATGACAGAAGGCATTGCCAGTCAACCTGAGTATAAGAAATGACTAACAAAGATCTTTAAGTGAAAGGAAATGATATTAACATCAAAATTCAGATCTACATAACAAATGAAGAGCACTGGAAATGGTAAATATGTGGGTAAGTATAAAAATTTTTTTCTTGTTTTTAAGTTGTTTTAAAAGATAACTATTGAGGCAAAAATAAAAACAACATATTGTGAGGTTTATGACATATGTAGAAGTAAAATGTATGATACCAATAGCATAAAGGAGAGAATGGAAAGAGTGGAAGTACATTCTTGATGGTTCTAACATTATATGTGAAGTAGTACTCTCTTTTCCATGTGGGATACATTCCAAGGCCCCCAGGGGATACCTGACACTGGGGAATAGTACCAAACCCTCTATATGCTGTTTTTTTCTTATACATACATACATACCTATGATAGAGTTTAATTTATAAATCAGGCACAGTAAAAGATTAACAACACTAATAAAATAGAAAAATTATAACAATACAGTGTAATAAAAATTATATGAATGTGGTCTCTCTCCTAAAATATCTTATACTATACTCATCCTCTTTTTCTTGTTATGATATGAAATGATAAAATGCCTATGCGATGAGATGAAGTGAGGTGAATGATGAATGATGTAGGTGTTATGACATAGCATTAGGCTACTATTGACCTTCTACATCAGAAGGCGGATTGTCTGCTTCCAGACCGTGGTTGACCGTAGGTAACTAAAACCATGGAAAGTGAAACCACAAAAAAGAGGGGACTACTATAATACTATTTGAAGGTAGGTAAGTTAATTATAAAGTTTAAACCCTGGAGCAACCACTAACTTTAAACAGAAGTACAGTAACTAAGCCAATAGTAGAGAAAAATGGAATGCTAAAAAATAATTAACACAAAAGAAGACAAGAAAGAAGAAAAAAAGAACAAAGAACAAATGGGACAAATAGAAAACAAATAGCAATATATTAAAATGAAGCACAACTGTATCAACAATTAAATTCAGGGCAATTAAAAGCAAAGTTTGTCAGTGGGCTCAAAATCCAGGACTCAACTATATGGTTGTCCACAAGAAATGTACACAAAATATGAAGAGACATATTTAAACATAAATGGATCGAAAAAGATATACCATGCAAACACTAATCATAGGAAAGCTAGAGTAGCTATACTAATATCAGACAAAAGAGACTTCATACAAAGAATATTACCAAGGATAAAGAGGGACATTTCATAAATATAAAGGGATCAATTCATCAAAAAGACATAACAATAATTAATATGTATGCAACGAATACAAGAGCTTCAAAAGACATGATATAAAAACTGACAGAAAAAGAAAGAAAAGTAGATAAATACATAATCACAATAGGAGATTTTATCACTCGTCTCTCAGTAATTGATAGAACAAGTAGGCAGAAAATTAGTAAGGACAAAGAAGATAAGAGTAATACTATCAAACTTGATTTAACTGACATACATAGAACAATATATCAAACAATGGCAGAATACATATTTTTTTCAAGTGCATATGGAACATTCATCAAGTGAAAACATATGAAGGGCCATAACACAAGTCTCCATGAATTTAAGATTCAAATTATCCAGAATCTATTCTCTGACCAAACTAAAATTAAATTATAAATCAATAATATAAAGATGTCTTAAAAATCTCCAAATACTTGGAAATTAAACAACACACTGCCAAATAATCCAGAGATCAAAGAATAAATCACAAGAAAAATTTTAAATATTTTGAACCAGTATTATTTTGAATAATAATTAAAATATATCAAAATTTGTTGGGTGTATAGTGCTTAGGAGGAAAATTTGCAGCTTTGAATGCTTACATTAGGAAAAAAGAAAGGTTTAAAATCAATGACTTCAGCTTTCACATTTGGAGGCTAGAAAAAGAAGAGCATATTAAAACCAAAATAATAAGTGCCTAGGTGGCTCAGTCGTTAAGCGTCTGCCTTCGGCTCAGGTCATGATCCCAGGGTCCTGGGATCGAGCTCTGCATCGGGCTCCCTGCTCCGCAGGAAGCCTGCTTCTCCCTCTCCCACTCCCCCTGCTTGTGTTCCCTCTCTCGCTATGTCTCTCTCTGTCAAATAAATAAATAAAATCTTTTAAAAAAAATAAAACCAAAATAATTAGAAATAAGGGAATAGAAAATATAAAAAGGAGAAAGCAGTGAAATAGAAAAGGGACAAACAACAGAGAAGATCAATGAAATCAAAAGTGAGTTCTTTGAAAAGATCAATAAAGTTGATAAGCCTCTAAGCAGACAGCTCAAGAAAAAAAAAGATATGAAACACAAATGTTAGGAATGAAATAGGGGACATTGCTACAGGTCCTATGAACATTCAAAGGATAATAAGGGGATATTATAAATAAGTTTATGTGAGTAAATTTGAAAAATTACATGAAATATATAAACTCCTCAAAAGACACAAATTGTGAAAACTGACACAAGAAGAAATAAAAGATTGGAAGCACCCTGTCTATTTAATTGCATATGTAAATAAAAACTTTTCCACCAAGAATACTCTAGGCCAGATGACTTCACTGATTAACTCTATCAAGCATTTAGGGAAGAATTACTATCAATCTTATACAAATTCTTTCAGAAAAGAGAAGAGGAAAGAACACTTGCCAACTTATTTTATGAGTTCAGCAATAACCTGATACCAAAACTGGACAAAGAAACTGCAACCAAACTTCAAGAAAAATACAAACCATTATGGTTAGTATGGACATAGATGACATAACCCTTGACAAAATAACAGCAATCAAATCCAGTAATATCTAGAAAGGATATCGTGTCTTATGATAAAATGGTATTTATAACAAGAATAAAAGGTTGGATTAACATAGAAAATCAAATGTATTTATCATATTTAAAATAAATATAAAAAAACAAAATAAGTAAGAAAAACTATACAATCATTTCAAAAGATAATTTGACAAAATACAATATACATTCATGACAAGATTTCTCAACAAACCAAAAACAGAAGGACACTTCCTCATTTTAATAAAGGGCATCTACAAAAAAACCCTACACCTAGCATCATAATTAATGGTAAAAGACTAAATGCTTTCCCCCAAGATCAGAAACAAGAGAATAATATCCACTCTCACACTTCTATTCAGGATTGGACTGGAGGACCTGTTTCTAAGTTATATAAAGAACTCTTGCAATTTAATTAAAAAGAAAGCATACAATCCAGTTAAAAACTGCACACAAAAAAATTAAATGGAATCTTCACACTTCACAAAAGAAGACATACAAACAGCCAACAAACACATGAAGAGATATTCAACATCAGTAATCATCAGGGAAATGCAAATTAAAATCATAATAAGGTAACATTACATAGTTGCCAAAATGGCTAAAATTAAAAAGACTAACCATTCCAAGTGTTGGTGAGCTCATACATTGCCCATGGGAATCTAAAAGAATAAAACTACTTTGGGAAAGTTTGGTAGTTCTGAAAAAGTTCAACATACACCATACATACCTATGACCAAGCCATCCGCCTACTAGGTATTTATCCAAGAATAATGAAAATGTATGGCCATCAAAGATCCTGCCACAAATGTGTCCAATTAGCTTCATTCACAATAGCCTGGAACTGGAAGCAATCCAACTGTTTATCAACAGGTGAATGGAGAACAAATTGGGGAAGCATACTCATACAATGGAATACTACTTCAAAATAAAGAAGACTGAATTACTGATACACAACAATGTGGGTGAACCTCAAAACAAAAAACAAAAAACAAAAACAAAAAAACAATGATTTGAGGGGAAAAGATACCCACAAAAGAATACATACTATATAATTCTACTTATATAGAATTCTAGAATAGGCTAAACTAATCCATAGTAACAATATATAGATCTGTAGTGGGCTGGGGCTGTGAATTGATCATAAAAGGACATGAGGGAACTGTTCGGAGTGATAGAAACATCTTATAACTTGACTGGAGTAGTGGTTACACAGGTGTATACATTTGTTAAAACTGATGGAAATGTACACTTAAAATGGGTGCATTCATTGTATGTAAATTGTACCTTTATAAAGTTGATTTTATTTTTTTTTTAAAGATTTTATTTATTTGTCAGAGAGAGAGAGAGAGGCAGAGACAGCACAAGCAGGGGGAGCGGCAGGCAGAGGGAGAGGGAGAAGCAGGCTCCCCGCTGAGCAGCGAGCCTGACATGGGACTCAATCCCAGGACCCTGAGATCATGACCTGAGCCAAAGGCAGATGCCTAACCGACTGAGCCACCCAGGCGTACCAAGTTGATTTTAAAAGTTAAAAAAGGGGGCACTTGGGTGGCTCAGTCAGTTAAGCGTCTGCCTTTGGCTCAGGTCATGATCCCAAGGTCCTGAGATCGAGCCCCACATCGGGCTCCCTGCTCAGTGGGGAGCCCATGTCTCTGTCGCCCCTGCTCATGCTTGCTATCTCTCTCTCAAACAAATAAATAAAATCTTTAAAAAATTTAAAAATTTTTAAAAATTTTTAAAAAGTTAAAAAAGGTTCTATAAATAAGTGGAAGTTTTCCTTGCCATCTACTGTACTATGAGGAATGAAAAACCAAGACCATTTTGAAACCAAAATGAGTAACTTTGTAGTTTACCTTGGATTATTCCCTACCCTCACCTTTACCTTTGTCTGCCTGGAGATTGTGGACTCTGCTAGAGAATGATTTATATAAATAACCCCACCATCCACCCTATTGTTCAAGCCTATAACTTAGTAGTCCTAACTTGATGCTTATCTTTCCTTCACTATCCCCCACCTCCACAACCAGTCCATCACCATGTCCTGATTTTGATTTCCAAATTACATCTTGAATTCATCTATTTCACACCATAACTACTGCCATGACCACAATCCAAATGACTATTATTTCTCAATTAGAATAATGGAAGAATCTTTTATCAACCTTTCTTCATTCCATTCCTGTGCCCTTCTAACAATCTCTTCTCCGTGAAGCAAAAAGAGCAATCTTCACAAGATACAAATTAGATCATGCTCTTCCTCTGGTTAAAACTCGCCAACGGTCTCCCATTGCACTTAGAATAAAATTCACACCTTTAAGGTGGCCAACTAGGCCCCTATACGATGCTGGCCCCAGCCATCTCGCCAAGTTCATCCTGAGCCATTCTCACTCTTCCTTTCACACTTCAGCCCTAACTACTGTTCTTTCATTCCTCAAACAGACCAAACAATTGTGTTCTTTCAGGGCCTTTGCACTGGTATCCTCTGTCTAGGATATGTTTTCTCAGCTTTTCACTTGACTGGCCTATTCTCATGCTTTACATCTCAGCTCAAATGTCACCTCCTTAGAGAGGCCTTCTCAGACCACCCACCGCTCATTTCCTTATGCTACTTATAACTATCAGGAACACAGGAGAGTTTGGAAAGGTCATGGTAACCATAACTACTATATATATTGTGATCTCTTATGTGCCAGGCTCTGTTCTTAGAACTTTATATATATTAAATCACTTCATACTCTTTGCAACCCTAAAGGCAAGAACTATTATAATTCTCACTTTACAGATGGAGAAACAGATGAAGCACAGAGGAATTGAATAGCTCAAGGACACACAGCCAAGAAAGGATGGAGCCTGAATTCTCAACTAGGCAGTCCGACTTCAGAGTCCATGGTCTTAAACATTAACCTGGTTGGAAGAAGGAACCTTCTTCTTTTGAGACAGGGGGTAGGAACTAAGGATGAATAAACATACATTTAAACGAGGACAAAGACAGAGGATTTGAATGACTACTGTCCTTTCTTAGGGAACTAAAAGCCCAAGTCATCTATTATGCCTGATGATACTGGCTGGAGGCAAGGTTGGGGAATTGAGAAAAGAAGTGTGGATCTGAAATAGCTCCTGTGGGGAATGGGTAAAATGACCACCAGGTGGTACCAAGGGGCCACTTGAGGCTGGAAATCACATGTGGGTAATGGTGCCGTCAACAGTTATGCATTTTCCTCAGCAGCATTTAGCAGTAGAGGAGCAGAGAAAAACAACTGTTAGCTTTACATGTCGTTGGTGATTGAATGAGTAAGTATAAAAGAAGGCCAAGGGATGAAAGTTTTAAAGGTACAGATGACAGTGCTATTGAAATACTCAACTTGGCTGGGTAGGAGGAGTAGGACTCAAAAATAAGTATCGGAAGACAGTGTGGAAGGGGCACCTGGCTCGCTCAGTCAGAAGAGTGTGAGACTCTTCATCTTGGGGTTGTGGGTTCAAGCCTCACATTGGGTGTAGAGATTACTTAAAAATAAAATCTTAAAAAAAAAAAATAAGACAATATGAAAATAGCTTTGAGGAAGAACATGTGTGTGTTTAGAAAAAAGGAAAGAAATGTATCCAAATTTTAACCATTGGTGGTAATTCTGGATCACAACAACAAATAACATCTGACTCTATCTTTGATAATATTAAGGAATTATTGTTAAATCCTTTTTTGGTATGTTAACGGTATTGCAGTAATGTCATCTTTTAGTTAGATACTGAAATATTTATGCGTACAATTTATATGATTATCTTGGACTTGCTTTGAAATAATACAAGAGAAGGGGTGAATGGGAGTTTTGATGGGCAAGACTGGCCAGGGATTGTTGCTTGTTGGGACTGGGTGATGATTATGAGGGGTTCTGACCAAACATGGCCATCTTAAAAAGGAACTAGGAGAATCCATTTGGAAACATGACCTGATGTTGAAAGATTTATTTCCCACACATTATAATTGCTTTCCAGAGCAACGTGTACAGATGAAACCATAGGGTCGGATTTCCAAATACAGCATGAAGCACATACGCAGAAGATCCCCTGTTTGTAAACTAAAGCCTACGAAAAGGACTTAACCACTGTAGGTTGCCAAGGTGCTAACTACAAAATTTTAATTCTATCTCAGCAAAAGAGTACTCCCTAGTAGCCGGAAAGAATTTATACACGTAAAATACTTTCATTTTCACCCCCTTTAAGGGGTCAGTAATTACCAAGCAATAGCAGCATAATGTATCTGTAGAAATTATAGAACTTCACTATGAAACATGAATTATAAAAATAAATATGCATAAAAATACACACACGTAGATGTATACACCTACACAATATAATCAGCTAACATCATTCTCCCTTGTAAAAATGTAAGAGGTACAACAAATTGCAAATTATCATAAATGAGTTATATGCCTGGTAACTCTGCCAAATATAAAAAACTTGAAATTAGAAATCTCAAAGATCTACATAATGTAGAAGTATGCCTCAGAACAGCTTACTGATGTTAGTAGATGTTTAGACAGTTCAGCAATCTTTAAGTACAAATGCAGACTTGAGTAATGGTATTTTCAACACCTCAAACAAGTATCCTGTATAACTTTTTCAAGGTCAAAACTGAAGCTTCTCAAAGATATCAGAGATGTTTCCATCATGTAAGACAAGATTAATTGCATTGGTATTACATTCGTGTTTCCATGCTTGTGTTTATATCCCTTCCACTCAAAGCTGCCTCAGTCTTTTTGGATAAAAGGTCATGGAGTGAAAACAACGGTGTCCTTCCTAATCCCCATGGTGCTCAAACTATCACAAGAAGTAGATCTGAATTTACAGTAGTCTAGGAGAAAAGGAAGATGCCAAAAAGCCTCTTTAACTTTATCACAAATTAACTGATCAATAACTACATGAAACATTGTCATCAATTATATATGAAACAGAATAAAAGGTAGTTGTACAAAATAACTGCTTAGAGAAGCAAAAATAAAATAAAATTTAAAAAGTAGGTAGAAGCACTGAGAGCCTTACTGCTGAACTCTGCAGAAGGCGCCTTCAAATAAATATTTCAAGCCTTCATATGAATATTTTAAGCATGACAACTACACATAAACACACAGCCAAAGTGCTCAAATCCACTCAAGAAAGACTATTAAGTCATCAACTTGCTCCTGACAGGATCCACTGAATATGGCAACAGTGAGAAGTCAGGAGACAGTTGGAATCATTTCAAGACTGCTAATTTAACTTGTCTTAAAACCAACCAATGCTCAACGTGTCATCATCAATGTCATCTCATCGCAGTCTGAAAAGCCTTCGACCTAAAGCAAAAAGGTCCCCAAGTGCCACCCTTCTTGTCTACTGGTTGAAAATCTAATTGGTTCTGCTGACAGGCTTGGGAATTGGTAGGAAGGCTGTTCAGTTAATCTCCAAGGGCCAGCAAAGAGCTCAGTATCCATCTCTGAGCTTTGCTCCCTGGCTGTCGTAAAATGACTCTGATGGCAGTGCGAGCTCTTATGCTTCAGCTGTCTTCTGACTTCTGTTAAGTCAAATTCAATAAAGTTTGTCACTCAATAATCTGAGAGCTACCCAACAAAACCTCTTTGATCAATAACAGCTTGCCTGCTTGCACTTGGGAAGGTGACCTATTAAAGATTAAAAACACACCTGCTGCTTGAAGTAGAGAACATCTTTTTACTTTTAAATGAAAATTCAGCCATTAGAAGCAGTTTAACTATTAAAAGTGCATACAAAGCATTGCACCGGAGACACAAGAGGGGGACTAAAAAAACAGCTCGGATATGATACTTTCTTCTGCATAAAGAAAAGTTTGTTATTTGCATGCTTCTGCTGTAGTTGGTTCTTATATAAGCCACCTTTATCCCGGTTTTGCGTTTCAGGATCACACATTATTTATTTGTTGCCTGTGTACAGACAAAGATTGGTACTGTAACATTAATTCAATCCTCAATCAAAACAAAGTAATCTGCTGTCCTATGTCATCTACCTTTCTGTGAAAAGTCAGGAATGCACATTCTGGGAAAGTGCATTGTATTCTTTAAAGTCACAATGTTCTTTTTACTTAAGTGGTTTTCCTCATCCACCCACATACCTTAGGTGAAGCCTTGATGAGGGAGAACTCAGGGTGACTTCAAAATTAAGAGAGATAGTTCAGTGAGCCCAGGGAGCAATAGAAATCATTTGAAAAAGTAGAGAAACACACATATTTACATATCAGACTCAAGCCTCCCATCTTGATGATTAAAACTATTTTAGAATGAAAAAAATAATTTCATAAAAAACCTTATAAAGAACACCAAAAGAATTCAAAATTTAATCAAGGGTATTTTGTTTTGTTTTAAGAAAGAGAAAATTGTATAACTCTCTTTTACTTTTTTCCAAGAGCAGAGAACTGCATAGCTTGGGCCTTTCCTCTTACCTAAGGAGCGTATGTTTAGGATGCGTTCTGTTTGCAACCCAACAATAATAATTGAGGTGCATTACCATATTACAAAGAACATTATATAAATAGAGTAAGATAAAAAATTTCTGCAGGACACAATTATGGTTTAATATTAATAAAAGGTTCTGCTAGGGCGCCTGGGCGGCTCAGTTGGTTAAGCGACTGCCTTCGGCTCAGGTCATGATCCTGGAGTCCCTGGATCGAGTCCCGCATCGGGCTCCCTGCTCGGCAGGGAGTCTGCTTCTCCCTCTGACCTTCTCCCCTCTCATGTGCTCTCTTTCTCATTCTCTCTCAAATAAATAAATAAAATCTTTAAAAAAATTAAAAAATTAAAAAATAAAAGGTTCTGCTAGAATGTGACCCTGAGTTTCCTGATTGTCAGCTGCTCTCCCCGTGTAGCGGATGGATTTTCCTGTAAGACGAATGTGTCCATCTCTGAATGTATGTGTATCAGTCTCTTGTGTGGGTATTTTTCATAAAGTTTAAACATGTTTATTCTGTAAGGCATTAATTTTCTCCCATGACATTCATGGTACTATCACATAGGACATATGTGACAGGGAGATATGGATTACATCTCCAACAGCCCCTAATAATTTCCTCATAGTCTCTTTGAACTCTGCAGCTTTTTCCTGATCTGAATTAATCACTTCTCCCCTTCGTTGGCTATTATCTCCTTAGTTTTGTGCTTCTGGTTTTCCAGTTTCTATTTAAAATGTCTTCATCAAAGCAGCTGCATACAGAAACATGAGTTCATTTCTGCTTTCATTTGTTTTCTCCTGATTTGTGTGATATGCATAGATCAAGGTTTTTAACTCCTGTATGTAGGAACACATAAAGTCCAGAAAGGCCAACCTAATCTAATTAAGGTTTTCTAACTAAAATAAGATAATTCTTCATGTCAGTTGAACCCTGGGATGAGGTGACTCATTTCTGAGGATATCTTAGTTTGCTCAAATGTATAGTTATAATGAGGTTGAGCTGAGGACAAGAAACATTACTGCTTGTGATCAAGAAATGATCACCTTTTCTGGTGAATCAAAAAAAAATATTGTTTAAGGTTGTTCTATTAGTATACATATGTCTTGTGATTGAAAAGCTTTTAAGTCATCTGAATCAAATGACAATGGTAAAAAGAAAAGTGAGTTATAGAATATGAGACTTAGAGACAACAAAGGAACAAGCAGTCCCCAGAGCTCCTCTTCCATGAGGAACAATTGCTTGGCAGATAAATGCTAATTTTTTTACAGTCTGAAGTCAGTCAGGATGTGACTAGGCATCTCAGGGTAGGTTTGTAAAAATACATCACAGCACTTTAAAATACCAAGAAGAACTGAAGTGGACAACATTACCATCTTGAATCTGTAAGTGATGTCCTGTCCAGACCATGCTTGATGCCTCTCAAATGTAATATGCCCCAAATCATTTTCATCATCCCACCTAAATGTCTCCCAAAACTTCCTCTTTCTCAGTGGATGGCCTCCTCAGCCACCTAGCTACCCAACACTGAAACCTGGGAATTACCTGGAGTCTTCATTCCCCGTTGGTTTCCACATCTAAGCAATCACCAAGTTCTATTCTTTTCCTTCTAATTCTCTCTCCATCTGTCTACCCTTCTCCATTCCCTTGACCGGCCACAGCCCTAGTTCAGGTGCTCATCATCTCTTACTTTGATTTCTGCCCCTTGATTACTGATCATACGGTCTCTCTGACTTTGGGCTTACATCTCTCTAATCCATTCTCCATATGGCAGCCAGATCCCTCACCACCATGCTTCAAGTTCAGCAGCTCCCCACTGCAATCAAGATGAAATCAAATGCCTTACAATGGTTTGCAAGGCCCTTTCTGATCCAGTCTCTGCATCCTCTCCAGAATCATGTCTCAGTCTGACTCCACACACACCAACAATTCCCCCCTCTCTCTTTGACATCATCCATCTGCTACGATTGTCTCTCACTCACTCCAACCAGCCATTTGGTCTGTTTGCTGTTCTATGAACATGCCAGTGTCTTTCACCTCAGGGACTTTTCATTTGGCATTCTTTCTGCCTGGAAAGTTCTTTCACTCTAGAGAGTCACAGGGCTTGTTCCCTTCGTGCCTTTAGCATTTTATTCAACGATCTCCTCATTGAAGCCATTCCCGACCTCCCTATTTAAAAATGTAGACTATGTCTCCCAACTCCAGCAAACCCCACCACCTCCCCTGCTTTGTTTTTTTTTTCCACTGCACTTTTCACCATCTGTTATACTCTGTATCTTATGTATTTTCTGTGTATCTTGCTCCTAAGAATGTAGGCTGTATGAAGGCAGAGAGTTTGATCTGTTCTGTTCTCTGGTATATCTCCAGCATCTTGAATGTGCCTGGAAGGTCAGCACAAATTAGAACTCTGCATGCACCTTCCCATGCTCTTTCCCCTCTGGCCTTAGACTGCCTGCTATGTATTATGGCCCCACCACTCACTGTTTGCATGACCTTGGAAAAATGACTTCATCCCTCTATGGCTCAGGGTTCTCATCTGTGTAAGAGGGAAAAGAGGGGCGCCTGGGTGGCTCAGTTGGTTAGGCGACTGCCTTTGGCTCAGGTCATGATCCTTGAGTCCCTGGATCGAGTCCCGCATCGGGCTCCCTGCTCGGCAGAGAGTCTGCTTCTCCCTCTTACCCTCCCCCCCTCTCATGTGCTCTCTCTCTCATTCTCTCTCTCTCAAATAAATAAATAAAATCTTTAAAAAAAAAAAAAAAAGAGGGAAAAGAAACTCCTAAGGATATGAGATGAAATGTGAAACATGCTTAGAACAGTGCTTAGGCTTCTAGTAAGTGCTCAGTAACTACCAGCCATTGTTATAATTATCGCTGCTGATGCATCTGTGAGCTTCTTGAGACTAGGAGATGTGACTTGTTCACCTTTTTATTCCCTGGTGAGTTGAGCACAGTGCTTTGCATATAACCAAAGGTGATTTAAATATTCAATATTTTAACAAGTGTTGCAGCATGGGATTCTGGCCAATCAGAATGATGCCGGCCTTGACACTAGCTTAGGGTCTTGAAGACCCTCTGCCATCCTTTCATTTTCCTTTTACTTACTGGATTATAGGGAGATCTGGAGGTTTCTGGAAGAGAGTCTGGGCTTTCGGGAGCATGGAGGTGAAGTATGGTGAAGAGAGCTTTAAGAGATAGCTCTTAACTAATACAGAAATATTTCAATATTTTAACAACAGGTATGCTGCTTCTGCTGTGTCCTACTGCTGATCACACTGCATACAGCGGACACCCAAATACTAATCATACAAATAAGAAACAAATGCATGAGTTAAAATTTCATGTCAGTAACACTGCTGTTACCAAAATAATGTGAAATACAGAAATCTTATATTGCTCCCAAACAGACTCATTGAAATCTCACGTAAATTTAAAAGAACCGTGGATTCTTTCTATCCTTATCCCCATCCATCTTTTCCTTTTCACCACTACCCCCACTGCCACATAATGTATGTGAAAGAAATGTGTATGCAGGCAGCAGACATAGTAGATTGGCCAAGACCTTTCATATTTAAAGAAATGTTTTTTTAATTTTTTAAAAAGATTTTATTTATTTGACAGAGATAGAGAGAGTACAAGCTGGGAGAGGGGCGGAGAGAGAGGGAGAGACAGACTCCCCACTGAGCAGGGAACCCGATGCAGGGCTCAACCCATCATGACCCGAGCCGAAGGCAGACGCTTAACCAACTGAGCCATCCGGGCGCCCCTAAAGAAATCTTGATTTAGGCTTTAAAAGCCAATGATGTTAACGAGTCAGTGGGGTGAGGGGAGGAAGTGGAGAGAGGAAAGTAAGCTCAACAACAATTTAAATAGTCTTACTAGTTATCCATTCAATGAGTTGTAATATCACTTCTGAGGCCCTGTCATGATCGCAATAAACATATTCCTTAATTAATGTTGACTTGAGACTCCTGAGTCAACCTTTCATCCACACTTGGCTCGTGTTGTTACTGATGTTTTGGTGGACTGGTCCACTTGCAAGTCAGCCATTTGTCATTCATGGACTTTATTATAATGGGAACTAACAAGGCATTCTGCCATACTTCCAAAGCTGTGCAATTACTAAAAACCTATTTGATCCTTAGAGTGAGAAGGTATTTATACTTCTAATACTTTTCAGAGTAAGAGGAAATTACGACTACTAAAATTCCACAATAAATACTTCCTCCAAGTAACTCTCCTCTATGCTTTTTGGAAGTACTGCCTTCAGTCAATAAATGCATCACTTCTGACAACTAAAGTGATGAATGTGATGCCATCTTTATTGATCAGCAGGGAGATATTAGAAATTTTCTGGAAACTTTTAACTATCAATTGTTGACAGCTATTCCCATTTAAAGCAGCAACACATGCTGGTTTTCTATTTCCCGAGCAATCGTTCCCATGAATTAACTTTCTTTGTGTAGCATCATCAAGTTTTGATAATTTTAATGAAAACAGGTTCCTGTTAGATTTCAAACACAATTCTAATGCAAAGTTAAATAAATGGTGTTTAAAATTACATATGATACTATTGAGGCATCGCATCCAGTGTATTTGAAAGTTATTCAGGTTTAATGAGCTAATGAAAAGAATTTAAACTCTCTTCAAAGGGTCCTTCAGAATCCAAGTTTTTAAATTAAATCTGCTAGGAATAGTGTAACTTACCTTGCAATTTCTTCATTTTTCACTATTAATTTTTGTCAAAATTAGTTCAAACTCTCTTTATAGTACCTAAGTATATACTCTTTAAGTGGATTCAGCCTAACCATGGAATATGCCTTCAGGAACATATGAAAGCCCAGCCTCAGATAATATCCTCAGGCCACCGTCCTCCCTAACTAAGCCTGCCCTCTTCTGTTTTGCTCTGATTAGTCCTTATGAAGCTACTTCTCTTTACTTTGCCCACCAGCACTGTTTCTTGGACCCAATCTGTTAAGTGTTCATAGCTTTAAGCCTACTAGCCCTCTTATCACTTGAAGGGGGGGGTCAGAGAGTCTGGTTCTGTTTTATTCTTAAATGTCAGGATTCTCAAAAATGGAACTGATGGATCAGCTTCTAAGGATCCACGGACCCCTGAAATATGTGCAAAATTCTGGATGTAAATGCACGTAATTTTCAGGAGAAAGGGCTCTATAGCTTTCATCAGTTCTCTAGTCCTTAACACAAAAAGGTTAAGAACTGTTTTTTTCCACCCTCACTTAAATAACAATACAACTGAGGCTTACTACTCATACCTTATTTTTACTTTGAGATGTTTCATTTATTTTTAGCAAATAGGTTGCAAGTGTAGCTTGTCAGTTTAATTGAAAGGGTTACATTATTTTGGTTGTACTGACAGTTTTTGTTCACTGGAACTGTAGATTTTGGTAATTTGGGTAATTTTCTTATGTGAATCACAAATATGGAGGAAACTTAAGAGCTTTTAGAGAACTGTCGTCAACTTTACTTCACATGATAAAATTAGCACCTCCCAAAGAAGCCCCAAATTTCCTAAGAGGCCCAAATTTCCTCAGAAACGCTTTGGCCCTTATTCTTGGTTTCATTCTGTTTCCTAGACTTTTTTTTTTTATCCCAAATCTTAATGCATCATCAAATATTATCTTTTGTTTTTATTTAACACTTTCATGTCTGTGTGCCTTTTCTCTCTTTTTTATTTGAGTATAGTTGATGCACAATGTTACATTACATTAGTCTCAGGTGTACAACACAGTGATTCAGAAGGTTACATATGATGCCATGCTCGCCACAAGCCTAGCTCCCATCTGTCCCCACGCGTTGCAGGGGTGGGGGATGGGAAGGGAAGACCAGGGGGCATTAAAAGCCTTACGGATAATTCAGATCCGTCCTTCTGGAAATGAGCCCTTTCTCTCTCATTCCTCCCCAGCAAGCAGAGAAACACTAAATTAGAACATTTAGGAAAAGAAGAGAATTAGTCCACTGGAACAAAATTTTGTAATTTCAGAAACTGAATTCTATGAAATTACAATGGTCAACAAGCACTTGGTAATGAAAAATTTATAGCCATATTAGGAGTCATTTACAAAGACTCTTACCTAAAGGGCTTAAAATGGCCTTTGTGCACCTCAGTGGAACTCTCTGCCACCTACAAGTAAGAATAAGCTAAATTTTTAAGTTGATTAATCTCTCTTTTTCAAGGTCTAGGAACAAGTGGGAAAGCATTCTTTTTATATGTAATTTTCTCTTTTAAAATACCTGCAAATGTGATTGACTGGTATGGTAAGAACAAGTTAGACTTGGGGACTGGACTTTTCCGGACTGAATAAAATAAGGTACTTTACTTGAATGAAGTAGAGAAATGAAGATGTGTTGAGATTTAAAAATTCCAAGCAAAAGATGGAAGATGATCTTAAAATACTGACACTAACAGTTTAGGGGCACCTGTTGGCAACACCCCCAAGGAGGTACAATCAGAATAATCCAGAATATGGGGAATTCTACAAGACAAATGACCCCATTCTTTTCATATATGATTGGCAGAATTTTTTAAAAAGCGGAGGAAACCCCAGATTCAGGAAAAACATTAGCCAAATACAATTTGTGGACTCTAGTTTGATCCAGATTCAAACAAACTGTAAAATAATATATATATTATGAGATAATCAAGAGGGAGGGAAACTTGACCCTGGTATTTGATGGTATTAAAGAAAACATTTTAGATGTATTCTTGGTATAAAATTTATGGATGAAAGTACTTCAGGATGAAATGATGTCTGGTATTTTATTTGATGTAATCTCATGGGGAGAGAGTGGTGCATGGAGATATAAATGAAACGCGATCTGCAAGCTGTGATTATTGAAGTAGTGATGGGCATACTGGGCTCATTTATATTGTTTTTACTCTTGCAAATGTTTTAAATTTTTCATAATAAAAAATTTTTAAGAATAAAACCATATACCGTTCTAGAATTTGGAGAATAGAGGATAAAAATCAGAAATTTTCAAATTTTAATTACTTCCATATGCATAAATACAACTTCATTTAAAATGTCAATTAGGCATCTAATTACATCAATTATAGATCTCTGCTCTTAAATCACTATAGCCAAGGGTTTACTTATTTTGGTTCTCATTATGGCACATAATACACCACATTTCACTAGAAAATGTATCAAGAATTCACAGTATTTCCTGTTCTTTCAATACATTATAGGTAGAACTGACAAGCAGAAAATATCTTTTTTGTATAACTCACTGGAGCTTTTATGTTCCCTGCTAGAACCCACAAGATATGCAAATGTGACACATGCAAGAGCAACTTGGTGCTCAGTTAAGAAATAAACATGGGTACTGCTAATTTTAAAAATATTTTTAAAGCTTCATATATCAACCTCCCTTCCCAAAATTAGCTTCCAAAGAGAAAAATAGAGATTTCTCTACCATTTCCGCTAGGAGTTAAGCCTTTTATGTTATTGGAAATGATGGAAAACAAGAGGAAAATGTTCTTAAGAGTCAGAATGATCTCATCAGCATTACTGGGGCATTCTGAATGTAATCAAAGAGGTAAATGGGAATAAAAAATATTCTTTGACAGATGAGCCTACCATGTCATGGGAATTTGCAGCCTGTCTGCAGAGAATGAATTTCCTATTGAGGCAAAATGTTCCCTCTGATGATAAAGGAACTGCTACCAAAATAACTTTAAAACCACAGAACTGTTATAAGAACAGTAAGAGGTGCTGCGTGACACATCACAATTACGAGCTACTAATACTGACAAACAATTCAGAATCTATATAAGCAGGCTGAGCTTCAACGAAAGCTTCAGGATGGTCACAACAATAGAAAGGGAAAAAAATTACTGCCTAGAAACTGTTGTAATAAACTACTGAATATAAACTATAGAAGACCAGTCTTGCAGAGTGATCTTGCGGGACGTGGGGCGGGTGTGTGTGTGAGGTCATATTAAGCATCTTCTAAGTAATTTATTCAACTTTGGTTAAATAATTGAAATTCTATACCAGGCACTTTATTTATATTCTCTTTTTTTTTTTAAGATTTTATTTATTTATTTGAGAGAGAGAGAGCGTGCAGGGAGGGGTGGGGGGTGGGGAAGAATCTGAAGCAGACTCCGCACTGAGCTTGGAGCCCAAGGCAGGGCTTGATCCCACGACCGCCAGATCATGACCTAAGCCGAAACCAAGAGTCGGTGGCTTAACCGACTGAGCCACCCAGACACCCCTATTTATCTTCTGAAAGGGTAGATAATTGAACTGGACGACCTCCAAGGCAATGGAGCCCAGATTTTTATAATTTCCTGAACGGTACAATTTTTTTTTTTAAGTTTAGGGCTCCCAACTTTGCTAAGTAAGATCATTATGAAAACGAATAATAACTGCAAGAACTAAAAACAAACAATAAGAGTGAGGATCTATTATTACTGCCATTTCAAAAATGAAATTTCAATAATAAAAAGCTGGGTCTATTTAGCTTTATGACAAGCTCACCACATCAGCTTCCTCCTCCTCACTTCACTGCCGAGGCTAAAGTGCCGTCACAGACCGCTGGTCACAGGCTAGTAGCGGTATGCGGATGGGCTTTGGGTGCCATTACTCTACAGTCTCTTCCAACGCTGAGTGAGAATCATGGAGTCTAAGGCCGTTTGAGTCCCTAGATGGTAGAGAAGCTGATCTTTCAGGTTATTTAAATGGAAAAGGATATTTGTCATTTTGAGAGGCAATTTTTTCAGCCAATTTGTTTTTCTGAGCAATCGAGTATTATCATCTCATTTCTTCACCTGTTTTCCGTTCCAAATCACTTTACAAAACCCGGTATTTTAGATGCGTAGTTTATTACAGTAGTGGGGATAATGGCTAATACTTTAAGGGCTAGTTTAGAAGTCCTAATTTTGGAAAGTAGTAGATGACTGATTCTCTAATATGCTTGAAAAGGTAGATCCAAACACTCATAAAACACAAAAACATTTAACTGATGTTCCTGGAGTAGTTCATTTTGAACAATACTCATGTGAACTATTTAGTTGAGGATAGCCTCAAATTCTTCAAATGATCTAGAATGATATAAAAATCTTACTTCCTTTTATATTTTTCCAATTAAAAAGGAAATTTGCCTATTAATTATTATTCTATCAATAGAGTTTGGAGCAAATAAGAATATTTTAAAGAAGTTATGTACATAGAAGTGGTCATTTTCCATCATTAACATCAAAATTTCTTAAGAACCTCTATGTACAGGACTCTATTCCATCAGAACTCACTCTCATGTTAGGGACTTGGGACAAGCAAGATGTATGTTCCTAAAGGAAGAAGAGTTGTGAATCACTGACCGTGGGACTTCAGATGAGTCATTTCATCTTTCTGTGTCTTTGTTTCCTCAGGGTATTAAAATAAATGCCCATAAGCCTCTTTTAGTTCTGACTTTTGGCTTCTTAAAATTCTAAAGTGCTGTGCCTAACCAAACAGAACAACAGCAACAGCTGCCTGAGGAAACCACAGTTTTTCAGTGATAGACCACATCTTAATTAGTCTCATTACTTTATATACGTGTGATTGTATCCCTGCATGTGTATGTAAAGGTATCGTGTGGAAGGACATATTACTCAGTGTGATTCCATCCAGTTAAATCGCCAATATTGATTGTAAATAACCTATACCTGTTTTCAAAACAAAGCTCACCCCTCAAGAAAGAAGATTGGCCACCACCAAGTATACTCAAGAGAACATGCTCCAGTTTGGAAAGACCATAACAATGGCTTTTTCATCCTCAAGAGTTTTAGACTCCCTATCCCACAAATAATCAAGAAAAAAAGGATTTGAGGGATAGAAAAATAAAGGGAAATAAAGTGGAGGAGAAGAGAATTATTACCATGAATGTCTTGGAGAGGGAGAGGGTGGGGGACAAGAAGCTGAGGGACAGCATATGAAGGCCTTGGAAAGTCAAGTTTATCAGGGGCTGAAGGCACTTAGTCTGGAACTAAGGCAATGTAACACTCACACTGAAATGGGGGGAAAGGTATGCTCATTCAGGCCATTTGAATAAAATGAGTCACAGATAGATTATATGGCCAGTTTTCTCTATCTCTGGGGCCATGGTGGGAATTAGACAGTGGACATCAACTCTGTACCATAAAATTTGCTGGACGATCAACAAATGACATTCAGGGAAAAAAACCCACAAAACTTTTAGTATAAGCATGCTCTGCAACAAGCGCAAATTGAATTTGTAAACATAGAGTTGAAATCAAGGATGATGGAGGGCCTGAAACGCTTATGGCTTTAATTCTTCAGAATCTCATTGTAACTATTTTAGTATGTGTATTTAGTGTGCCGAAATTAGTATTTTATTTTAGTGAATGTAAAAAAAAATTAGATGAGCTTTCATAGGTGTGCTTCTGCCTACAAAATCTCCCAAACATAGTCCCATGAATTCTACTATGTGGGGTCTGCAGATAAGAGTTTCTGACTTTGGGAAAATTGGTTGTTTCCCTTCTTGGCACACTTTGTATTATAAAGGATGGTCAGAAATTTAAATGTGGTTATGAAATAATCACCTTAGCAATCCCTTTTATAAGCTCAGTGGCAAATATTTCAGCGGATAGTTTTGTGTTCATGATAAAGAAGGTAATTTCTAACCATACATTTTTTGAACAGTATAAAATAAAATATAATTTTAAAAAACAATGCTATACATGAATCTATACACTTTTCCTTAGTCTCTCTAAATTGTACCTCTAATCCAAAGCTGAAATGAAGTCCTACCTCCTTAACAAAACTCCCAGTCTAGAGTTTTGTTATTTGCCCCTTTCTGAAATTCAGTGGTAGTTGCTAAGTAATTATTTACTGAATACTTACTAGATGTCAAGTAGTTAACCCAGTCTATCCTCCAGAAAAGGGAAAGAAGCAAGCAATTTGACAACCATACAAGTTCTTATAATTCAACTTGACTATTTTATAAGTGTTGGTGTTCCCAACTAGATCATAATTTCCTGAAAAACAAAGATGATGTCTTATATTTCTTTCTCCTGTATTGTTCTTAATGCCTACTTCAATATCTTTATTAAAAGGAATCCAGCCAGCATCTCAAAAAGTTATTCTGAACTAAAATGACTTTGAATTGAAAACATGCAGAAAACCTATGGGAAGAAAAACTTTTTAAATAATTAATGAGGATAATTTGGCTATGTGTATGTATAACTTTATATAATGCAACTCCAATTCTAGGGATTTATCAAGTGAGGACATCTTGCTCCAGAAGATTCAGCAGAGCTGCCACATGACTGTGGTGGCATGAATAATCCCCAGTGTGGCCAGCAGAAAAATCACCCAGCTGAGCTCAACCTATAACAGAACCATGAGCAAATAAAGTGTTGTTAAGCCACTAAGTTTTGAGGTATTTTGTTATGAGGCAATATAAATCCGATCCAATTACACTAAAAAACACATTATTTTTTCCAACAGATTGGAAAACAATTTAAATGTAAAACAATTTTTTAAAAATAAAGGTTGGGGAGGTTCCTCAAAAAGTTAAAAATAGAACTATCGTACGATGCAGTAATTGCACTACTGGGTATTTATGCAAAAAATACAAAAACACTAATTCAAAGGGATACATGCACCCCTAAGTTTACAGCAGCATTATTTACAATAGCCAAGATATGGGAGCAGCCCAAGTATCCATCAATAGATGAATGGATAAAGAAGATGTGGTATATATGTACAATTGAATATTATTCAGCCATAGAAAAAATAACGAAAATTTGCCATTTGCAATGACATGGATGGATATAGAGAGTATAATGCTAAGCAAAATAAGTCAAAGAAAGACAAATACCATACAATTTCACTCACACGTAGAATTTAAGAAACAAAACAAATGAGCAAAGGGGAAAAAAAGAGAGAGAGACAAGCCAAGAAGTGGACTCTTAGAGAACAAACTGATGGTTACCAAAGAGGAGGTGGGTGGGGGATGGATGAAATAGGTGATGGGGATTAAGGAGTGCACTTATCATGATGAGCACTGAGTAATGTATAGAATTGCTGAATCACTATATTTTACACTTGAAACAATACAACACTGTATGTTAACTATACTGAATTAAAATTTTAAAACTTAATAAAAAAAGAAAAAATACAGGTTGGGCACATAAATATTGAACTCTGGTTAAGGATGCACAAGTACTTGGAGGGGGAGGAATATTCTAACATCTACAACTTACTCTGAAATACGTAAAAATACAAGATGGCTTGATGGGTACAGAGAGGGCTAGTTCGACTGATATGTGATAAAGCAAATATAATAATAAAATGTTAGTTGTAGAATCTAAGTGGTGGGTATACGTCTGTTCACTGTAAAAATTATTTCAACATTTCTGTAGTTTGTTTTCTTAATAAAATTGTTGGGAAAACAGGTTGGATCATGTGGTGCATTCACACTTTGCAATACTAGGTACTCATTAAAAATAATAGGGTGGAAGAATGTTTATTATCAAAACCAACCAATAAATCTTTGAAAATCAAAGTACAAAACAGTATGTGCAATATATCACTTTTGTAAAACACAAATTAAAAAGTATAGATATAGAAATAAAGAACCAAAGGACATACATTAAGTTATTATCTCTGGACATGGGATTATGTTTTTTTTCTTTTAGCTTTTGTGTTTTCCAAACTGTCCTACTTAATTAAGAAAAATTAAAAAGTAATTAAGAGAATGGGGAAACTCTTTAATAGTAAGTTTAAATCCTCTGGTTTTAAAAAGAAATTCTGTAAAACTACAAGTGTTCAATATTTTAAAATGGGAGCAAATGAAATATGGGGAATGGAGTTTAGAGAACAATAAGAAAGAGTTTGTTTAGATATATTGAAATGTTTGATACTAGATATAACTATACACTAGAACAGAAACTATAGATTTCCTCCTTCTGGAAATGTAGTTTCTAAGAAAGGAAATTATGTAAGTGACCTCTTGAGATTTCTTCCAGTTTTATGACTTTTTTTTTAAAGCATGGCTGATATTTATATTCAGTCTAAGGGTGTCAAAATACAGCCAGATGTTATCATTAATTTGGAGATGTATACTATTCCCTCCTTAAATTTAGGCTATGACAGAAACCCAGTAATTAGAAGAAGAAAAGACAGTATCAACAAAGGAGTTTGAGGGACTCTAATCTTGAGAGTTTGCGAAAACTTGTTAGCCAAAGCACACATAAAGGCACGAATCTAAACACTGGGCAGTTTTAATCCCCAGCTGACAAAAAAACACAAAGATTTCCCAGAAGTCACCATAACACCCTCCAAGGAAATTTTAAGAATTAATTTTGACAACAAAAAAACCTCAGGAATAACAAATCAATTCCATCCTACAACCCAGGGAGAGTTTGCCAACATGTGCGGGCGTGTTAGCGTGCATGTGTTAACCTAACAACAGGGAGAATATCTTGCCCAAGCTAAAGTACCTAAATATGAAAGTGCAAAACACTAGGGGAGAGGTTTCTGTCAAAAACTTGGTCTCATGGTGATGGGGATGTGTATGGAATGGTGAAGCTCGGGACAGGGTATTGTGAACACAGTTCTAAACTCTGAATCTGGAAAAAAAAAAGAAAAAAGGTTTTTTTCATTTTGATTCAATGATAAATGTACATTTCAGAATATGGAAATAAGTAACAGCCTTTCTAACAAAATTCTTCAACAACATGGGTTTTTCATGAAGTAAAATCTTGGTTAAAATGAGAACACTGGACACTTCCCATGACGCTTATTCATAAATCACAAAATAAGGTATTTAAAAACCAAAGTCCATAGAGTAATAAATTGTTTGGAAGGAAAATTCATAAAATTTCCATACTGGAATGAATCTCTTTCTAGCTTCTTAAAGCAAACAATAAGAGAAACATACAAATTGTTTTATTGACCTTGCTGAAGTATCAACGCCACCCTCTGTATAATATAAACTCTTACTCAGGAATACTATCAACCCAACCCAAGCTGAGTTATTAGACTAGATATTTTAGAACCAGATTGAAAAATAAGACCTAAAACGTGTTTGGAACCTAAGCCCTAGATTCCCATTTCTGAGATTTTTAATGAGTGTGTTTGAGATTCTTAAAAAAAGAAAAGAAAAAAGAAAAAGAAAAAAATCTATGGTTTCTTTTATTTAAAAAAATTTACATAGATTGATCTTTAAATTTTTAGAAATGATTCTGACAAATTACTTTTCATTTCCACAGAAGATAATGGCCCTATTAAACGAAATAATAATAGGGCATGGATTAAATGGGCTCTAAAAGGATATGATATTGATGTACCTACATTTTCCAGCTCATTCATTGAAAGGATTAGCTGTAACTAGTGCAGTAGCTATAAAGGTTGAGAGAGATGGGTTCCGAAGAACTGCCAGATGGTCAGAAGAAAATATTTTACAATAGTGTTATTGGAGCTCTTCACACAAGGACAGATATAATCTAGCTTTGAGAGCTGCCAGGTATTAATGCAGTATTACCTTCCATTTGTAAATAAACTATGAGTTATTGTCACAATGTTGGAGAAAAGCAGAAATTTCCAACAAAGTATCAAAGCTTGTCATAGCTAGGCAGTTCTCACCAGTTTTAAGTATTTTCCCATTTCATATTTAAAAAGCTAATTGTTTAGTAAACAACAATCAAGAACCCACATGTGTCAGGATCCACAGAAAATATAGAACTTTACTCTCTACATTGCTAGCAGATTTTTAGCTGATCAAAATTTAAAAATCATGCTAAATGGGTGAACCCTACCCAGACAAAAGGCATACATTTTTCTCAGGTAATTATGGCTTTTTACCGACATGCGCAATTACTCAATCTAATCATTCAATGCCAGTTAGCAACTTGCAAATACGAGGTTTGGCATATGTACTGAACACCTGTAATAGGATGCAATTCTTCTGAACCCCATATTTGGAAAACATGACTTTATCTGTTCCTTCTTTTTGTTTTCTTATATCCTCTCTCACCACTACCTCACCATCCAGAGCCTTCAACAAGTAAGTTTCTAAAACCAAGACCCAAAGGACTTCTGATTTTAAGGGTCCCAAGCTTGCTGTCATTAAGTTCTTCTGAGCTGAGATTTCATTATGGTATGGAATTCTCTCCTTTATATCATTATATTTCTATTTTGTGCTAACATTCTAAATAGGCTTCACAGATTAAAAGTGCTGTATGATTAAGCCATACTTGCCAGGCTGTTCATAAGTGGTTCATTGAAAAGGACAATGCTAATTCCAGCAGGAAGTAATGGAACATAAAAAAATGTATATCAAAATGGGTGGCTGGGTGATAGACATTGGGGTGCATATGTGCTATGGTGAGCGCTATGAAGTGTGCAAGACTTGAATCACAGATCTGTACCTCTGAAGCAAATAATACATTATATGTTTAAAAAAAAAAAAAGAAGAAGAAGAAGATAGCAGGAGGGAAAGAATGAAGGGGGGGGAATCGGAGGGGGAGACGAACCATGAGAGACTATGGACTCTGAGAAACAAACTGAGGGTTCTAGAGGGGAGGATGGTGGGAGGATGGGTTAGCCCGGTGATGGGTATTAAAGAGGGCACGTTCTGCATGGAGCACTGGGTGTTATATGCAAACAGTGAATCATGGAACACTACATCAAAAACTAATGATGTAATGTATGGTGATTAACATAACATAATAAAAAAAAAAAGAGAAAAAAAATGTATATCAAAATGTTGAAGAAAGCCTTTCAACCAATTCCACAAGGATACCGGACCTTCATTTTTTTTTCTCCCATATTCCTTCATAATTTATTTTTTGCACAACTTGGTTTTTATGATTCAAACTAAGTTTTCATTAAAAATGAACAGAAAGTAAGCAGGGGTTCTTAAGATTCATGGAGTGAATTCAGGGGGTCCATGAACTTGGAAAGAAAAAATAATCCGTTTTTTTTACCAACTAACTGAAATTTAGCATTTCCTTCAATTACAAATGTAGGCTTTGAACAATGATATTTTCATATGACATTATAGTTGTTGCAGTTATTTCAAAATGCCATTTAGTAGCTCATTCTTAATGAAAAATTACAATAGTTATTAGAGCTGCAACTAGATCTTATTATTTTATTGCATTAATAAGGAAGCACATATATTACTATATCACAATTGTGTTTTAAACATATTTTGATAACTGTATTTCAATGTAATTGGTTTCTTTTGTATTCCTATAATTTTATAAATACATTTGCAACATTATTTTGAGAAAGGATCCATAAGCATCATCTGATATCAAAGGGGCCCATGGAATAAAAAGGGTTAAGAACTACTGAGGGATTATAATATATACACTTAAACACCATCTACCAAATAATATCATGTTTCCACTTCTTACTGGAACATAAATTAGGATTAAAAAAGAACCCAGATACCCAAAGAATACAAAAATGCTAATTCAAAGGCATACATGCATCCTGATGTTTATAGCAGCATTATCTACAACAGCCAAATCATGGAAACAGCCCAAGCATCCATCGACTGATGAATGGATAAAGAAGATATGGTACACACACACACACACACACACACACACACACACACACACACAAATGGAATATTACTCAGCCATCAAAAAGAATGGCAACAACATGGATGGAGCTAGAGAGTATTATGCTAAGTGAAATAAGTCAGTCAGACAAAGACAAATACCACACGATTTCACTCATATGTGGAATTTAAGAAACAAAACAAATGAGCAGGGGTGCTGGGTGGCTCAGTCGTTAAGTGTCTGCCTTCGGCTCAGGTTTTGATCCCAGGGTCCTGGGATCGAGCCCCGCATTGGGCTCCCTGCTCTGCGAGAGGCCTGCTTCTCCCTCTCCCACTCCCCCTGCTTGTGTTCTCTCTCTCGCTGTCTCTGTCAAATAAATAAATAAAATCTTTAAAAAAAAAAAAAACAAATGAGCAAAGAGAGAAAAAGAGAGAGAGAGAGAGGCAAACCAAGAAACAGACTCTTAACGATAGAGAACAAACTGATGGTTACCAGAGAGGAGGCAGGTGGTGAGGGGATGGGTTAAATAAGTGATGGGGATTAAGGAGTGCACTTGTTTGTGATGAGCACTAGGTATTGTACGCAAGTGTTGAATCACTATATTGTACACCTGAAACTAATATTACACTGTATGTTAACTAACTGGAATTTAAATAAAAACTTAAAAAAAAAGAGCCCAGAAAGTGACATGTTTCCTCTATAAAATGGTGATATCACTGGCTGGTAAATATTATTGATTATAGATTCACTGCAAAGGATTATGGCCATTCAATTTTTTTGAGGAATCTATATTTGGTTAAACAAGATGTTTGTATGTAAGTATGTCATCAATGGAAACCTATTATTCACAAATTGGTACCAACTTCCTGGGATGAAAACTTAGTTACAAAGATAGTTAACTAGTCTGTGTGAAAGTTGAACCTTTGTGAAGACAGTCACACCTCAGTTCATCAAATATAGTACAGATAAATCAACCAATCAATTAACAGGTACTTAGGGAACTGCAATATTGACACCCCTAGACAGAGAGCTATTCTCCAGAAGAGAACACAACTAAGTTGAATTTATTATGTAATAAACAACCTCTGACTTTTATCAGGAGAAATTTCACAATTATTGAAAAGGATTTTAATCATCCCAAGCTTTATCAGAGCAGAGATCTAATCAGTAATATGGGACAACATATTTTCCTTATAAAAATATAACTTTCTCTAAAAAGTTTGATTTCATGGCAGATTGGAGCAAATGTTCAATTTTCTACTGGCTATGAAATAGAAAGGAATCTATACGCATGATCCTAATTACCAAGTAAATTTTAGACTTGTTACAATTCTTATAATTCTGTCAGAATGACCTCCTGACAGAGTTTTCTCCATGGGATTTTTTGGGGGAGAAAGTTCCAGAGTTCGGTGATGCAGGTTTGTGATGACAGAAACACAGGTCAACGCTGAAACTTACAGGTTGATCATGACCCTGTTGCCTCTTGAGAACTGCCACTTCCCTGGCTGCTTGATGACTGGATTGGACTTTAAGAAATCACATTTTATCCAATCAGTGAATATACCACAGAATCAGATGGGGAGCTTGATACAAACAAATTTCTAAGCTCACCCACCAATTGAGATTCAGTAGGCGCAGCTGTCTTCACTGGTGAATTCTACCAAACAGTGAAGGAGAAAATAATACCAATTCTTCTCAAATTCTTTCAGAAAATTGAAAAGGAAGAATACTGTCCAACTCACTTTATGAGGACATTACCCTGATACAAAAACCAGACAAAGACATTATGAGAAAACTCACAAGCCCAATATCTCTCACAAACATATATATCCCCTGTTATGACTTCTATTTAACACTACAGTAGAGGTTCTAGCCAGTGCAGAATGGCAAGAAAAAGAAATAAAAGATATCCAGATGGGAAAAGAATAAGTAAAACTGTCATTATTAGCACACAGTATGATTGTCTATGTAGAACATTCTACGAATCTACAAAAAAAAAAAGCTAATAGAACTAATAAACTTAGTAACGTTGCAGGATATAAGGTCAATGCACAAAGTCAACTGTATTTCTACATACTAGCAACAAACTATTGGAAGTTTAAAAATTTTAGATAAATTTTACAATAGCATTTAAAAATACAAAATTCTTAGAGATAAATCCGACAAAAGATGCACAAGACCAGTACACTGAAAATCACAAAACACTGTTGACAGAAACTTAAAATTTAAATTAATGGAGAGAGATACCATGTTCATGGGTTAGAAGCCTTAATGCTGTTGTCTATTCTCCCCAAACTGATCTACTGATTCAATGCAATCTCAATGAAAATCTTGCCAAATAAAAATTGACAAGCTGATTCTAAAATTCATATGGAAATGGAAAAGACCTAGAATAACGAAAACATCTTTGAAAAAGAAGATCTAAATTGGAAGACTAAGATTACCTGATTTTGAGACTTAACTATAATGATAAAGCAATCAAAAGAGCATGGTTTCAGTGTAAAGATGGACAAGTGTGATATTATGATTTAAATAAGAAATACATATTTGATCTTCATCCCAGTTTCTAGCACAGAGCTTCTGACACCCTTGGAATCTCCTAGGTGGTGAAGAGGGATTAAGGTTTCTTTTGTTATGTTAATAAGGTAACTTTTGGAATGCCCCTAAATCACCTAAGGATGGGGGCTGGTTGCCAGGGGAACCAACCAAGTGATTGGAGGGTTGGAACTTTCAAACCCACACCTCCACTTCTGGGAAGAGGAAAGGGGCTGAAGGTTGAATCATTCACCAATGGCCAAAGATTGAAAACAATAATGCCTGTGTAATGAAGCCTCCATAAAAACCCAAAAGGACAGGTTCAGAGAGCTTCTAGGTTGGTGAAGGTGTAGAGATTTGGAGAGAATGACACACTCAGGGAGCATGGAAGCTCCAAGCCCTTCTGCATACCTTGCCTTGTGCATCTCTGGATGTTTATCTTTATCCTTCATCATATCCTTTTATAAAAAACCAGTAACCCAAAGAGTAAAGGGATTTCCTGAGTTCTATAAGCCACTCTAGCAAATTAATTGAACCCAAGGAAGGGGTTGTGGGGACCTGTGATTTCTAGCCAGTCAATCAGAAGGTAATAACCTTGGCTTGCAACTGGCATCTGAAGTGGAGGGCGGCCTTGTGGGAACTGAGCCCTCAGCCTGTAGAATCCAGGTAAACAGTGTCAGAACTGAGGTGAATTATAGTACACCCAGCTGGCCTCCTGAGCATTGCTTGGTGGTGTGAGGGGAATCCCTCCAACATACACCCATTGGAAACTGGGTCTCAGAATACTTTTTAACAAGTAAACCAATGGAACTGAACTGGAAATCCAGAAATAGATCCACACATATACGGACAATTGATTTTTGACACAGGTTCAATGACAATTCAGTGGGAAAAGTATAGTCTTTTCAACAAATAACGCAAGAACAACTAGATAGCCATATATAAAATAAGAACATTGATCCATACCTTGTATCATATACCAAAAAATTACTCAAAATGCATCATAGACCTAACTGTAAAACTTAAACTATAAAACTTCTTTAAGAAAACATAAGAGAAAACATTTGTGACCTTGAGTTAGGCAAAGAGTTTCTAGACATGAACACAAAGCATGATCCATACAAAAAAAGACAAGAAACACCAAAAGGATGAATTGGACTTCATCAAAATGAAAAACATCTTTCTTTGAGAGACACTGCTAAGAGAACGAAAAGGCAAACTACAGATTGGGAGAAGATATTTGCAAATCATGTATCTGCTAAAGGACAACTCTCAAAACTCAGTAAGAAAATAAAAGCCCAAATTAAAAAGTGGGCAAAAAAACTGAACAGACACTTCTCCAAAGAAGATACATAGATGGCAAATCAGTGCTTGAAAAGATGCTCAACATCTTTGGTCACTGGGGAGGTTTACTTTAAAATAAACCTATTAGAATGTTTAAAATTAAAGAGACTCATCATATCAAGTATCAGCAGAACTCTCCCACAAGTGCTGCCGGGAGTGTAAAATGGAGCCACCACCTTGGAAAATAATTTGGTAGCTTCCCCAAAAGTTAAACGTATACCTACCATAATGATCCAACCATTCTACTCTTAAGTATTTACCCTAAAGAAATGAGAGTGTATGTCTATACAAAAGCTTGTGCATAAATGTTCACGACAGCTTTATTTGTAATAACTAAAAACTGGAAACAACCCACATGTCCATCAATAGATAGACAGATAAACTGTATATCTCCATACAATGGAATACTACTCAGCAATAAAAAGAGGAAAGAACTATTGAAACACATTATTACAACATGGATAAAGCTCAAAACCAATATGCTAAGTGAGAGAAGCCAGATGAAAAAGAGTACAACTCATTTGATTCTATTTACATAAAATTTGACAAAATGCAATTTTCTAGTGTCAGAGAACATAAAATGTTTGTCTAGAAAGGGATGGGAGGAAGAACTACAAGGGAGCCTGGGAAGTCTCTTGGGGGTAATGAATAGGTTCATTATCTTGAGGGTGGTAATAGTTTCATGGGTATATACTTAAGTCAAAACTTACCCAGTTATATACTTGAAATACATGCAATTTATAGTAGGTCAATTATACTTCGAGAAAGCTATTTTACAAAAAATTCTAACCAAGTGATCCTGACACTGTCAGATTTTGGAACCACTGGACTAAACCAGAGCCTTCAACACCTGCGCCACCTTACATAGAAGGCTGTCTATTCTGTTTTCAAGCAGTTTTCAAGAAAAAATATTTCAGAAACTCTTTGATGACATGTTTTAGTGTTTAATGACCTCAACAGGAAAAGAGTTCTTCCTTTACCTAACCAAACTCTTGCTACATTTAAGCTCATTTGTTTTATATTCTCCCCTGTGAAAATGAAAACAAAAAACTGCTCCATAAACTGACATGACAAATCCTAACAATCAGACATCTATCTGCTGCTACTCAACAAATGATTATGAGATGAAATGATATATCTGTACAATCTGAAGAGTGGCCACTCTTCTCTAGTCTGAACTTTAAAGACATACCCATTCATCATCTTACATATCTAAAAGGTTTTTCTCTGGACCCTCTAGCTTCCCTGCAGTGTAAGATTAGAGTAGTCTGAGAGTTGTGATTAAAATGGACTATTGCAGAGTAATGACTTCTAGGCTTCTCCTACTTGTAAATCACATTCCTTTTTACACACTCTAAAATTATGTGTTGCTTATAAAGAATAACACAGACTTGCTCAGCACTACATGGATCAGGTTCCACTATCGGCTACCACATACATCTTTCTTTGTCATATTTATGTCCAAGCCGCTTCCACCTTGTATCTATCTTTAATATTGCTCATGATCACAACAGCATGTTGTTATGAACTTGGTACCATTGCCCTTCACAGAGTCTATAATGATCCATTTTTATGGTTTAAGACTATTTCATTTACACTGTAACAATCTTCCCAAGTCCTTGTATCATGGCTTTCATCAACCAACATGTGAGTTTATTTTCAATTATTTATCCATGACAGAGACAGACATTCAGAATAACTCCAGCATTAGGATACGCATTTATAGAACAAGATTCACTGTTGGGGCATCTGGGTGGCTCAGTCCGTTAAACGTCCGACTCATGATTTCGCTCAGGTCATGTTCTCAGGGTTGTGAGATCGAGCCCCGCCTTGGGCTCTGCACTCAGCATGGAGTCTGCTTGAGATTCTCTCTCTCCTTCTCCCCCTGTCCCTCCCCCTGCTTGCATACACACACTCTCTCTCTAAAATAAATAAATAAAATCCTAAAAAAAAAAAAAAAAGAATAAGATTCATTGTTGACACCTAGCCCTCAGTAACCATTTTGAGCTGTGACTTGTTAGAGACGTGGACCCCTTCCTACAGGAATATGGGCTGCACTGGACCACAGCCTTTGAGTTGTGCTGAAATGTCACGTGTGACTATATCAAAATCCTTCCTGAGGTTCAGATAAGTTACATACCCTGCTTCCTAAGTGTCTGAATAAACTGTCAATCTCTTGAAGAAGGAAATTAGATCGATTTGGTACAATTTGCTCTTTGCAAAGCCAAGATAGTGACTACTCAGTGCTTCGTGCTCTCCTATGTGGTGACTAATTGATTATTCAATGATTTCATCTAGCACAGAATCTTTAAAGGTATCAAAATTAACCTGACTGGCTTATAAGATATATAACTTGCTCCCCTTTAAAAAAGCTGGGCACTAAAACTGCTTTGGTTGAATCAACAAGCCTTTTCACCATTTTTTGTCATTTCATGCAGATACCCAATTTCCTACTTTAGACCACAGGACCTCTAGGGAAGTAACTCCATCTTGCTTATCTTGTATTGCCTTGTAGAACTGAATACTATACTCTATGTATAGCAGACATAAATATTTATCGACTTCTAGAATTTTAATTCTAAAAGTTATTGTTGAGTTCCATGAGTACCTCACAATGAACAGTATTGAGTTAATTTTAACTTAGTGTCTCACACCTCAGCATTCTACTCAACTTAGAAAGCATTTAATATTATCCATAAATTATCAGTGAAACAGTGTTTCTATAGGTAGGACTTGTCTTTATAACAGACTTCCATTTGGGGATAAAAATGATTTCAGTGTAGGCCAACATTACTTATATAGGGTGAATACAAGGCAATATCCCCAGGTCCTCTGGCGCATTTCCACAGTTCACAACTAAAACTATGCCATTACTTTCATCTTATCCTACAGTCAGTAGGGTAAGGAGCGATCCATAACCTCATTGGATGAGGTTCTATTTTATAAAATATTCAAGTAAAATTTAAACATCACTGAGGATACTTTAAGCAATTAACTGAGGTCAGCTTAACAAACCATTTTATGAACTACCAATAAAAATAATAAAGGCTCTTTTTCATTGAGAATTTATGTGCCAAGCATATTGCCAAATTCTTTATTGCTATTAACTCTTTCAACTCTCACAACAACTCTATGATGTAAGGCAGTATAATTATCTCCATTCTACAGATAAGAAAATTGAGGCTTAAGGTAATTAAATAACAGCTAACATAAAACAGATGAACATAGGGGAAGGGAGGGAAAAATAAAATAAGATGAAAATAGAGAGAGGAGCAAACCATAAGAGATGCTAAACTCTAGGAAACTGAGGGTTGCTGGAGGGGAAGTGGGTAGGGGGAAGGGGTAATTGGTGATGGGCATTAAGGAGGGCACTTGATGTAATGAGCATTGGGTGTTATATGCAACTGATGAATCACTAAATTCTACCCCTGAAACTAATAATATAGTATATGTTAACTAAATTCAATTTAAATAAAGAATTTTAAATAAATAAATAAATAAATAACAGGCAACAAAGCTGGCTAATTAGAGCAGGGATTTATTTATTTCCTATTTTTTCAACTTAAATTTTAGGTAGTTAACATATAGTGCAATATTGGTTTCTGAAGTACATTCAGTAATTCATCACTCACATACAACACCCAGCCCACCTCCCTCCATCAACCCTCAGCGGGTTCTCTATTGTTAAGAATCTCCCTCTCTCCTTTTTCTCTTTTTCCCCTTCCCATATGTTCATCTGTTTTCTTCCTTAAATTCCACATATGAGTGAGATCATATGGTATTTGTCTTTCTCTGACTGACTTATTTCACTTAGCATAATACACCCTAGCTCCATTCACGTCGTTGCAAATGGCAAGACTTTGGGGGTTTTGATGGCTGAGTAATATTCCAATACACACACACACACACACACACACACACACACCCCATATCTTCTTTATCCATTCATCAATCGATGGACATTTGGGCTCTCTCCATAGTTTGGTTATTGTTGATAATGCTGCTATAAACATCAGAGTGCATGTATCCCTTCAAATCTGTATTTTTGTATCCTTTGCCTAAATACCTAGTAGTGCACAATTGCTGTGTCGTAGGGTAGTTCTATTTTTACAATTTTGAGGAACCTCCATACTGTTCTCTAGAGTGGCTGCACCAGTTTGCATTCCCACCAACAGTTCAAGAGGGTTCCCCTTTCTCCACATCCTCGCCAACACCTGCTGTTTGTTAATTTTAGCCATTCTGACAGGTGTGAGGTGGTACAGAGCAGGTAAATCCTTGTCTGTCTTATTCACAATCCTGTTTGGCCATTCTGTGGGCCTATGACATGCCAAGGGTGGCTCTAGGTACTGAGAGAGAAAGACAAATTAGACACAGTCCCAGCCCTCAAGGATCCTACATTTGTGACAAGAGGAAGATGGTTCATTGCAAGGATTTTTGCTGTCATTGTCATCTCTCTATAAAGTGGCTTTTTTGTCCGGCATCCATAATGAGTGCTCTAGAGAGAGAAGGGGGGGGAGAAGCTATGGACTTAGAGCCATGAAGATTACCACTCCCCTCCCCCTAACTGTAAACATACAACCAACCATATGCTCATCAGGATCATCTTTCTAAAACATAAATCTAAAACATAATCCTGATGTTGACACACGCCCTCCTTATTAAAAATAGCCTCATTTACCTTTGATGTTCAATAATATAACAGTAATATCCAAATCTTCACAATATAACCCTGGCCTACTTCCACATCACCCTCTTCCTGTCTGCTCTCTCTGATTCTCTATCTCTCTGTCTCTCTATCGCTCTGTCTCTCTCTTTACTTCTTTTTTTTTTTTTTTAAAGATTTTTTATTTATTTATTTGAGAGAGAGAGAATGAGAGATAGAGAGCACGAGAGGGAAGAGGGTCAGAGGGAGAAGCAGACTCCCTGCTGAGCAGGGAGCCTGATGTGGGACTCGATCCTGGGACTCCAGGATCATGACCTGAGCTGAAGGCAGTCGCCCAACCAACTGAGCCACCCAGGCACCCCTCTCTCTTTACTTCTTCTTCCTCTACCAACCGCTTAGCAAAACTCCTTACCTTACTCAGAACAAGACATAGCTTCTGGGTCTATATATGCTATTCCCTGGGTGAACAGAGGAATGAAAATAGTATGTTAAGAAGATTATTTTCACCAGGAGAAGAGCGGAGATTACAGTCTACTTTTTCCCATCTCCACTTCTGGCCACAATAATACTACTACACTTCCCCATACTTAGTGTTGGCAAAGACCTAGAGCAGTTGGAACCCTCAAGCACCGCTGGTGACAATGTAAAAAGAGAAAACCATTTTGGAAAACAATTTGACAGTTTTTTATAAAGTTAAATATTCGCTTCCCATCTTATCCATCCAGTGATTCCACTTCCTATATTCTCAAGAAAATCAAAGCCACATCCATGCAAAGACTTATACATTAACATTTAGAGTACCTATATTCATAATTGTTCTAAACTGGAAAAAAACCCTCAAATGTCAATCAACAGATAAATGAATAAATTGTGTATGTGTGTGTATATATATATATATATACACTACATAAAATAGAACATATATATATATATATACACACACTACATAAAATAGAACACTCATCCAGAAAATAGAATACTAATCAGCAATAATAAGGAAAACACTGACACACACAAAAACATGTGTGAAATCTCAGGAACAATATGTCGTATGATATCATTTATCTAAAACTCTAGGAAAGACAAATCCAGTGTCCTGGGGAAAGTTGTGGGTTGTACTGGGAAAAAGCAAAAAGGTACCCTTTTTGAGATATAGATATCTTAAATCTTGATGAAGTGATGATTATATGGGTGTGTGGGTGTATGTGTGTATACCCGTATATATACATACATGTATATATGTAAACACCTACATATAATATATGTATACATTTAATATATATACACATATATACTTAGATGTACATAAACTGAGATATATACTTACATATGGGCATGGTTATACACTTGTCCAAACTCATCAAAATACACTTAAACATGTACACATTTAAGTGTACAAAATAAATACACTTAAATATGTACATTTTTTAAAAAGTGAAATCGAGATTTAAAGGTTGATTTTTAAAGGTCCCTGTCCTGAAGGACCATATAATTGATCTGATTTCTTATTAGAAAAACTTCTAGTGTCTTGAAGTTTGTTTAGGCATACAATATTAAGATGAAAAATTGCATTAAACAATTAATTATGTAATTAGTTGTCTAATGCTGTCTCACTGCCTTCTTATCTGAGCTTTGAAGAATGGGGACTGTGTGTGTCTTGTTCATTGACTACTGTATCTGGTGCCTCCCCTAGTTTAGGTAAGACCTAAAGGAGTATGCAAACAGCTATTTTCTTTGGTCCTCACAGAGATATAAAGTGCTAAATATCTCAACTCCAGGCACTTCTGCATGTGATTTTCATGTCCTTCACCCATTGTCTTCCGAAATATTTTAAGCAAGAGATCAGTCATTTGGTCTTTTAAAACTAGTAATATAAAATAGTTTTCAGGAAGGAAAAAATCATTGCTCAATCATGATTCAACAGCTGCAAGATTCAAGACTAAATGGGAATGTGGTACTGCTGGACTTGCTCAGGGGACTACTTGCTGTGAGTATGCCTTTAAAATACAATGAGTAGGTAACCACTGACCTTTAGAATACAATGTTCAGGTAGTTGGCAGCAAGAAAGAATGAAACAGCTAGTTACTAGGCACAATCAAGAACATTTAGAGAAGTAGAACTATGAGTGAATGTCCCTTAGTCTGCATTACTAATTGGAGAATACAATTATCAGTTCCAAAACGTTAATATTTTTATAGCATTGCACTGTTAGTAAAGTACACCCTTTTACACCCTTTTCTTTTCAGAGAAAAATGTGAACATGCCGTTGGGAACACCGTCAGGTTTTAAAAAAACATGTGTAGGATGACTTGAATATCAAAATCGGCTTCCACATAGTGTCAGAAAAGGCCCAGTCCAGGCATTAAGGTGTGATGCCACACTGCAGTTACCTGTGAAAGTAGAAGGATTCCAAAATGCAAGAGAAGCCAGACTAAGGAAGGTAAGAAATGGCAAAAGAAATAACCTTGAAGAATTTCCCCCATAAGCAAAACATTCTACTAGAAACATATAGATTTTAAGCAGCCACCAGCTATAAAATTCACATTACTCTTCATCTGAAATGACTTTATCTTTTAAAATATAAATCCCCGGGGCGCCTGGGTGGTTCAGTCGTTAAGCGTCTACCTTTGGCTCAGGTCATGATCCCAGGGTCCTGGGATCGAGCCCCGCATCGGGCTCCCTGCTCGGCAGGAAGCCTGCTTCTCCCTCTCCCACTCCCCCTGCTTGTGTTCCCTCTCTCACTATGTCTCTCTCTGTCAAATAAATAAATAAAATCTTTAAAAATATATATATGAATCCCCTATTAGACCCTAGCCTTTGGAATGCTATAAATATTTAATGGCCCAGATAGTCTCAAAAGTTACCCAATGCAATAATTTATTTAAATAACATTAAGCTCTTTTTTTTTTTAATGAAGCTGAATGAAACATTAGATCTTTCAGTACACACATTTTTAATGGTCAGGTTGGATAACTTAATAAGACAGTCTTATTAAAACCAACCACATCATTGTGCAATGATGTTTGCTAGGTCAGGTGGATTAAACGCATTTTTGGCTTAGGATATTTTCAACTTAAAATGGGTTTATCGACACATAACCCTATCAAAAGTCCAGGAAGATCTGTATATTCATATGGAGAAAAGACTTTACCAGAAAAGGTAAAGTCTTTGAAAATTTCTCTTTCTAATCTCATCTGGAACATGCTTGTTCTGCCTAGTTTCCAGACTAGCTATATTCTGACATTTGTTTAGTCAACCACAACCACAGCAAGCAGGATGGCATTTATCTTTTATAATAATACAGAGTGCTCTGTCGTAAAGTAGGGTCACTGAAATGAGTAATAATCCCACCAGCATCTAAGGTACAACCAGCAGGGTCCAGGTCAACAGGCAAGCAGCCGATAATTTGCCCCACAACACTGCATTTCATCTGCTCACAGCCTCTATCTACTGATTATACAATCAATACACCTCAGATGAGAAGAGCTAACAACTGACCAGGGCAGATCAATGCTAGCAAATAAGCGCTTCATGACAAAAAGTTTGATAATTACCATTCTGAAGCCGTGTAAATGTTGTTTCTATTGTAACAACATTCATGATGATACTGCTATGATTGCACTGTTATTACAGGTTTAATGTTAGGCAATCAAGCTACAGTGGTCTAGATATCAACAAACAGCATCAAAAGAAAACATCAAATTGTCCCTATTCTTTTGACACTGTAGCTGAGAAATTTTTCTATGTTAGTGGCCCTAAATGAACAATAATAAGTGACAATTTAGTGGAAAACACTATTTTCACATCTTACAAAAGTCATGCAATATAGATTGATACAAGTATGATTATTTCTAGGGCCACTTGAACCAGGGGATTAAAATAAATTCAGTCCTGTGACCATGGTTTTCTTTCTTTCCTTTTTCTCACATACATTATTTAAAGAGGATTTATGTAAATTTTCTCTGTACTCATAATTTTTCGAGCATTAGTGCAGTCATAAGTACAGGGCACCTTGGCTTGATTTAATTATTACTGTTTCTAATACAGCACACTTTATTTTATTTTATTTTATTTTTGAGCCCTGATTGCTAGTTCATTCTCAATCATTAACATTTAGAAGAACTAGTCATTACTGGTTTTCAATAGCTGCTTGGGTTCCTATAAGCACTAAGAGTCTTAAAACACAGAAATGGAAAACAGACATTTCAAAGGTAGAACAAATCATGACTCCTAGAGGTAGGGTTCAAGAAGCCCTGGGTGTGTGAGCACTGAAGCACACAAATTCTTAACTTTTCCATTTGCTTTTTAAAAACCACAAGGAATTGGGTCTCAAAAAACTAGGACACCTCATTTCTGTAAGACGCTTACTCCTAGAGAAAAGTGGGAACCGACTTCAAAAATGAAAGCCTTTTCAAAAAGAATGGCAGTCACTTTGGGCCATTATAATCATTTCTATGAGGATATGTCTGACTTTCAATTTGGGTGACACACATTTTTAATTGTCCCTTCCATCAAAACATCCCCCAGCTGCACCCAGACAGCAGTAAAGTTACCTCTCTAAAACTTGTCTCCATAGCCTGAGTGGCCAAATCTCTCACCCTGTCTGGAGTCAATCAGCCACCTTTCCATGTAGATAAGAGATGGGGGAGTGGGGAGTGGGGAGCACTGCTAAAGAGTTTGTCAATAGCTCAGGAGAGAAAGGGCACACCAAAACCCTTTTGTGGGCAGCCTTGCAAGCAAGATTTTCAGCGTGCTCAGAGGTTGCTACTAAATGTCTTTTTCAGCCGCATTCTCTTTCTTTCCATGCAGCTTCTACCTCGCCATAGAGTCAAAGAATGTGATGTATATTAAAATGCTTTGCCTCTCAGATGGGGTTCATTTTTATTCAGGGACAATTTTGCTGACTGACAGGTAAGCGTTTGGTGCTGAAATTGGACCTGTACAAGAGCTTTGCATTTCATTTGCTCCATTACACCAATGCATGAATTACTGGGCTTCCACGTTGGCATCTTTCCATTACTTTCAAATATCTGACATGAGCAAAATGACTCATCTGACATTTCATGGTAACAAATTTGTTCCAAAAAGAATAGAACATTATTATACTATTTTATATACGTGGGTACCACAACCTTCCACCCTAATCTGACCAGAAATTATAAGTGTATAAATAGTAGTTGATATCAGTTTAAGAAAATATGCTGCCTGTGACAGCTGGAAAATATCACGGTAAGAAATATGTCTGCTTTTTTGTATTACCCACTGTCACTTCAGCCTACTTCCTGAAATGTTAGCAAACTTTAGTTGAAGATGTAGCTTTGTATTTTGGTTTCACTGCCACCCTGGAGTAAACTGTGAGGCACTATTTAGTCCAGGGCACCAATGTGTCAACTTTTTCACTTTTAATCAGTTGCTTTAACATGTGTTCATTTTCCTTAGATAAACTTCCTGAAACAGTACAGGTAACACGTTGAGTCGAGGAGTTATGAGGTCTCTACCAGTCATTCCTCATAACCAGTGCTCTTTGCTGACCAGCACAGAATTATCTGGTCTTCAGATCCTTCTAGCTCTCTCTTTCCCCTTGAATGCTTTTTTTTTTTTTAGAGCGACGATTATACAGACCATGACTCACGGTCCTTGGGTATCTTCTCATCTCAAACCTAACATCACATCCAATTACCCAGTTTGCCTTGTAGAATTAGGAAGGTGTTTTAATTCTTTGCTAAAGGCCAGTGTTATCCTAGAGAGCCTGGCTCAGGGTAGAAGATTAGAGAAAAAAGAATCCTAGCTTTATGACTCAGCCAGGAGTTTTTCCCACCTCTTCACTTAAAAATACCTCAGTGACACATTACAATCTGCCATCTAAAGCTGAAGATCACAGATCTACACTCAAAGAAGGGTTTTTCTAGGTGACAGTATAATATTTCATAAAGTAGGAGCATAATTATGTGACAGCAAAATTTAAAATATCATGTTCACTGTTAGTATGACTACATCAAATTAATACAGTATTATTTCCATATGAAATTATTAGCCTCATTATTATATAATGGTATTTTCTTTAATAAATGGTCTCTTTATATTATAAATGTTAAAGTACTTTATATTATGGTATATCCTTCTTACCAATGTTAATTTACCTTCAGGCATTATTCATATGCTGAATTTATATAAAGCCATGATAAAAAAAATGAGACATTCAAAAAGTCTCATTATTTTTGTCATTATAACTCATCTGTATTTAAAGAGCCTCTGGGAATTCATGGCATTTCCCTGGTACAACCAGCATCAGTGTTCTGCCTGCTCTGGGGAATCATATAACTAGAATGCTCAGAGAAGGTATTGCAAATTTGAATAACATATACCTTTAAAAAAACGATATTAATAAATGGTCCAAGAAAGTAAATCTTTTAGAAATAAACTCCTTGAAAACAGGTCTAGCACTGAACACAAGCATTCTTTCCACAGAAGCTGAGTGAATGAATGTTCTTTGCAATATTTTCATCTTGGTTATGAGGAGTGGGGCTATTTAAGTGTCCAGGATAATCTTTTGAGTTGCATTTTTAAATTATGCAAGTGAGGCTATTTCTGAACAAATCATAAGCACTCTGTAGCTTCAACAGTGCTGTAATCCTAATGTGCTACCTCTCAGAACTGGTAATCTCACCAACCGTTCTCCCCACCTGCTCCTACACTTGCTGACCGCTATCGGTGTAAGGCACAAGATCACATTCACTTTGATCAGTGATCACACTCATGTTGGGCCCTGGGGAATCCAACAAGCTTTCTATTTTTCTCACAATAAATATCCTCCTCCATTCAAACTTGCCCCTGACCCTTCATTTTCAGTAGATGACTGCTTCTTCCCAAGTTACTGAATATATTAAAGCCACTAAGCCCCACATCTCATAACTTCTGTGCTCTTTGCTTCAGATCTGTGTCTTCTTTTGCTTCTGCCTCTCCCTCTCCTATCTGTGTTCTTGATCTCATCTGTTCTCATCTTCTCTGAGCCCTACTCCACCATCTGCACCCTCCTGATGTGCAACATCTCCACAGGAGTGCTCAGATCTCCCAGATCTGGACAGAGACTGTCCCCAGGAAGGGGGATGCCTAGTGGGTACCTTAGAGTCTGATGCATACTTTACAAAGAGTCAACAAATATTTGCTGGGAAAATAAATGAATGATTGCGAAGGGCAGCAAAATATGTGACCCCAAAATATTCCACTTTGGCATGTGGATTAGGTTGAGCTGAAGGCAATCGAGACCCAGCAGACTTAAGAACAACTTTGACCTCTCCCTCAACTACCTAAAAGAATTTGTATAGGGGGCCTGGCCCAGAAAGAGCTATTACCAGAGATAACTTTTTACCTGAAAGACCTGTCTGTATGGCAGGACGAACATCGAATTACCAAACATTTTCTCTTCCTGTTGTCCTGTGAATTACCCTACTCCCCTTTGAAGCCCTAGGTCCCTATCCCATTCCTTAGCTCAGTATGGCATACAAGCCTCAATTGCCCAACTTGTCCTTGGGTCTCTTACTTTCTACGGGGCTCCCAAATGTATGTAATTAAATTTGTTTTTCTCCTGTGAATCTGTCTTCTTTCAACTTAATTAATAGACCAGCCAAAAGAACTTAGAAGGGTAGAGGAAATATTTTTCCTCCCCTACAATCAAATATTGAGTAGGATCCTCTAAAGGTTTAATGGTATGTGAAGCCACACACAAAAAGGAATAGCAACAAAAAAGATGAGGATATTTATAAGATAAATCTAACAAAAGTGGGCAAGACTTATGTGAAGAAAAATATATAATGCTACTGAACAGAACATTTAAATAAAGAGAGAGACAGACCATGTTCCTAGATGGAAGCATTCAATATTCTAATGATGTCATTTCATTGTCAAATTACTCTATAAGTCAATGCAACCTCAATCAAAACCACAACTTGTATTGACAATATGTTCTTTTTATTTTTGTATTCTTGATGTTCTAGCACCTGGGACTTGATCCTGTAGAGTATGCCTCAACTGGGGATAACTAATTCCTAGAGAGAGCAAACAACTTCCCAGCAAGAGTGCCTTTAATATACAAACCAACCAGTCTACAGCCCACATCCCCAACCATCTCCTTTATCAAATTCTCACACACCAAATCAATATTCCCCCTGCTCTCAGTCATCCCAAGGCCAGGTACCAGACAACTAGGGACCATTCCTATAGCCCAGAGACCACCAAAATTATTCAAACTACCCAATACTAAGCTTACTAAGCATACCTACCCTGCCTCATCTATTCGTTCCATGAAAACTCCAATAAAGGCTCTGGGCCATGCTCCTCTCTCTCCTCTTCCACTTCCTGTCCACCCTGGTGCTTCCCCATGTGGCCCTGCATGACATGTTCTGCCTCTTGTTTCTAGACATCTGTGAGTATAAGCTTCTTCCTTCATGACAATCATGACCATATCTGTGTCCTACCAACTATGATTAAAACAAATCTTGGGTACATTTTAATATACAACTTGCATTTTTTTATCCAATTAACAGAGTCAAATGGTCACCTGGAAGAATGGATAAGAATAGTCCACAAAATGTTTAAATAAAAGAATAAGCAAAGAACCTGTCTGATCAGAAATCAAAATATAACTATAAACATATAGTAATTAAGGCAGAAACTGACAAATCAGTGAAACAGAACAGAGCCTTTGTGGCAAATCATATAACTAATTAAGGATTAATATTCAGAATACATAAAGAACTTCTACAGCTCAACAATAGCAAAAAAGAATAATAATAATAACCTGATTTAAAAATAAGCAAAGGATTTGAATAGACATTTCTGAAAAGAAGATATACAGATGGCCAAAAAGCACATGAAAATATGCTTAACATCACTCATCATTAGAGAAATACAAATCAAAACCACAACGAGATACCACTTCACACCCACAAGAGTGACTACTGCTTTTTTTTCAAAAGACAAAAAAGAAAAAAAAAATCCGAAAAGAACAAGTATTGTTGAGGATGGACAGAAACTGGAACCTATGTGCCTTGCTGATGGGACTGTAAAATGGTGCAAATAGTAAAGCAGTTCCTCAAAAAATTAAACATAGAATTATTATATGATCCAGCAAGTCCACCCTTAGGTATATACCCAAAAGAAATAAAAGCAGAAACTCAAATATATATTTATGCACCCATATTCATAGCAGCATTATTCACAATAGCCAAAAGGAGGAAACAAACCAAATGTCCATCAACAGATAAACATTTTATAAAATGCGGTATGCACATACACTGGAATAATATTCAGCCTTCAAAGAAAACACAATTCTGTCATATATTACAACATGGATGAACCTTAAAGATATTATGCTAAGTGAAATCAACCCAGTTATCAAAGGGCAAATATTTTATGATTCCACTTACATGGGGTACCTAGAGCACTCAAATTCATAGAGACAGATTAGAAGAGTGGTTGCCAAGGACTTAAGGAAAGGGAGAATGGGGAGTTATTATTTAATGGGTGTGGAGTTTCAGTTTGGGAAGATGAAAAAGTTCTGGAGATGGATGGTGGTAATAGCTGTACAATAATATGAATATACTTAATGCCACGAAGCCATATACTGAAAAATGGTTAAAAAGGTAAATCTACATTATGTACATTTGATCACAATTAAAAAAGAAAAATATTTTAAGAGAGCAGAGTAATTATCAATAATTCAAGAAAATAGTTCGTAAGTGAGTGACATGTCAGATGCAGTGTTCTAATGAATGATTTCCTATGTTAATGCCATCTCAATATAAGTTCTGCAAGAGCCATACCTTCTATTTATTTTTGTTTTTTTATCTATACCCAAGATTATATCAAAGAAGGCCTTGGAACAATGCTAAATGCATACTATTGATCATGACTAATTGTGCAAATAAATGAAACCCACTACATACATGGATTTGTAAAGTAGTTATTTGTTGTTAAGTCTCAGAAACAAGAGAATACACAGGTTTTGCTAAATACAGATACTATGTTAATAAAAAAGTTATGATGCCTAGCTACTAACTGTGAAAAGAGCAGACTAGATTCAAATGAGGATAATGTTTTAGTTTCATTTGCATAGAACCAGGTCTGTGTGTGTTTATTTGAAAACATATTAAAATATTAATAAAACCTGACCTCAAATACCATCCCAATGAGACAAATTCTTTCTTCCCTCAATTTTAAAGGAAACCCTTCCTCTTCTACCTCACCTCTACAGATTCTTCATTTTTCTATCTGGAAAACAAAAACAAAAAACAAACCTCTAGTTAAAGTCCACATCTTTCAATATCACTATACAAATGTACCTTTTTATTCAGCTCTTACCTCTTAAATTCCCTTACATTGATAAAAGGACTGGATTTAAAATATCAGCTCTAGGGCACCTGAGTGGCTCAGTCGGTTAAGCAATGGCCTTCGGCTCAGGTTATGATCCTGGAGTCCTAGGATCGAGTCCCGCATCGGGCTCCCGGGAGTCTGCTTCTCCCTCTGACCCTCCCCCCTCTCATGCTCTCGCTCTCACTCTCTCTCTCTCTCAAATAAATAAATAAAATCTTTTTAAAAAAAATAAAGTACGATATCAGCTCTATTACCCCAAAACAAAAGAAAGACTGCATTAACCATTGTTTTGTTTATTGATCCTGAAGTCTCTTTTAACCTTGCCACCATGTTCTGGATCTAAGGACTTGAACTTCAGATTATCTAACCTTTAGCTCAAGATACTTATTTTTATTTTTTGTATCAAAAAGTGCCCGTCTAAAAGTACAATAGGACTAAAACATGACAGGCTGTCTTTTGAAGTTAAAATATGCAGCACCACTCCGATATGCTACCAGTCTCTGGTGATCTGCAAACATGGTCCTCAGATTATTTGAAAAGAGCCTGTGGCCTGCTTTTATTGGTTTTACAGTCTTTTAAAAAGCAAGATTATTCACACTAAACTATCTAAAAATTAGGCAACTTTGATCAAATTTGCAGAAACAGGAGCAGATAAGAAAAGTTCTCAGCATTGGTAGTTTCCATCATAGACCGCTCCAGTTGTGGTTCATATCGATAACAATAAACATTTATTTAGTTCTGACTGCAGATAAGGAACTGTCTTCCCCCATGTAAATGAACAGATATGGCCATTATGAGGAGACTCAGATAACAGTATTTTATTAAATTCCTGGAATGCAGTTGTTTGAAAGAAGATGATGAATCTATTCCTCTAACAGATTCAGCATTGCCACAGGAACTTCATCATAGTTCAGTCATAAATTAATTGTACAGTAAATTTTCATCTATCATTCTCCCATAACAAGTCTGATCATGAGTGCTTTGTATGTCTCCATTTGGCATACTGGAGTTTTATTCATTTAACAGGATTATTTATTAATCAGGCATTTATTGAATAAGGTTTAAAGGAACTCAGTGGGTCTGATACAGAGTGCATTAGATCTATCATTAGGATTATTTTTATTTCAGGTATTCCTTTAAATGGGCCTCATTGTTTTGGGGGAAATATTACTCATAAGATGAATATTTTCACTTAAATACATTTATCCTGGCTTTATGAAAGAACTGATATGGGGCTAATCCAGTTAAAAAGAAAAAAATTAACTATGTAGCATCTCTATGAATTTGGTATTTAGAGGGGAAAAAACCACTTCTAAATTAATATCTGATAAAGGAATAATCCTAATTAAGAAATAAAATCCTCCTTGATCCAAATGGCAACTTCAAAAAAAAAAAAAAAGATAACCAACAACTATAAAAACTCTCCACACAAATAAAATCTGCCAATTGCTATCAAATTCACATTATCAGGCTGATATGCCATTTTGCCTTCTACCAGAGAAAAATTGTCATTGCAACAAAGAGCATTTTATTTGAGGACTAAATGAGTAATGACTACACTTGAAGCTAATGCACAGAGGAAATTGAGGAAAGAGGATTGGCGATGACTAGGGCCCAAGCTTCTCTTGGTAACAACACTCCTTGAATATTCTAGCCCACATCTCTCAAGCCAGCCACCACCTTCACAAAGAGAGATGGAAAACTGAGCAAAGGGATGGGATGAGAGATAAGAAGAGAGGCAGGAAAATCGTGGAATTTGAGAGTTAGAAGAGATTTTACAGAAATACCCAGGGACAGTAATAATAGAGATTGGGAATGTAAAGTTATTAAACAAAACTCATTTTTAAAATCGGGGGGGGGGAAATGCCAATGACTCAGAATCATTTCAATGAATATATTCCATTGGATTACATATGCAAATTTAGTGAAATAACTCCAAGAAAATCACCATTCCTATAATAAGCTGTAAGAAGCCTATGATATTTGCATCTTGATTTATAGACCTTTACCATGTACACAGAAATATTGCAAGTAACTGAACTTAGAACTTTTGAAAATGAAAAACATTTATTTTGAAGCAGTGAGATGATATTATCACCAGTTATTAATGATTTTTCCTATTGAGTTGTCTCTAGGTACAACTGTTCCATGAATAAAAATCACACTCTTGTGATTTTTATTCATGAGGCACAGTCTCAGAACACATACTTAGTTTGGGGCTCTGTCTAGCATTAATCTAAACAATCCAGAAACTGAGGTAGGATGGCCAGAGCAGTCAGGTGAAATGCTAAGGCTGGCATTTCAACCACCATCACTGTACTGAAGCCCAGACCTGACCACTCCACCTTATGAATATATCATGAATGCTTCTACTTTTCTCCCTTCTGTCTCTTCCACAGCTCTCTCCTCTCAGAACCCACCCCCCCCCCATTTCAGACCTAGCCCTTTGTGCACTCTGTAAACAGAGAGTTCTTTAAAAGTACCAGCCTGTGCCTATCATCCCTGGGCTTTGTGCCTTCAATACCTTCCCAGTTGCTTTTAGGATAAAAGCCAAAACCCTCGCCATGGCCTATGAGGCTCTGCAAAAGTCTGGCTCTTTCTCTCTCCTCTCCCTGTTTTGCTCACCTGCTCCACCTAGGCTGGCCTTTCTATACTTTTAGTTCCTTCAGTACCAAGCTCTTTGCTACCTCAGGGACTTTGCATCTGCTCTTCCAGCTGTCTGCTTTGCCCCACCCCTTTGTCTCGATCTCCAGTGCATCCTTTAGATAGGTGTTTAACTGACACTTTCTCAGGAATGTATTCTTTGATCACCCTAGACCCACCCTGGCTCTAACAGCAACATTTACCACAATTGTAGGTAAGCAGTTAACCTCTCCAGGACCCAACTTGCAAACTCCATGAGGGTAAGAATGAAATTTGGTCTCATTCACCAGTTTCCCCTAAATAAGCACTCAAACAAACAAACAAACAAACAAAAAACACCTGCTGAATGAATAACTCTAGATCCACAGAGGGCAGAGACCACCAACTTTGAAACCAGCTTCCACAGCTGTGCTGTCAAAGAAACAGTTAATCCTGGTTTGGCTCCCAAATTTTAGACTCCACCACAAGTCAGTGCTAGCAGGGTTGTGCTAGGACAGCAGACATAACTCCAGAAGAAACCTGACACAGGAAAGCCTCCCTATCTACCTCCTCTCAATTTTCATCCCTCCAATGTCTGGGGTTTTTTATGTATGTTTGTTTGTTTGTTTGTTTATTTAAGAGAGTGAGCGGGGAGGGGCAGAGAGAGAGAATCCCACGCAGGCTCCACGCCCAGTGCGGATCTCTCAATCCTCGACCCTGAGATTATGACCAGAGCTGAAATCCAGAGTTGGACGCCTAACCAACTGAGTCCCCCAGGTGTCCCTGTCTATGTCTTTTTTTTTTTTTTTTAAGATTTTACCTATTTATTTCACAGAGAGAGACACAGAAAGAGAGGGAACACAAGCAGGGAGAGTGGGAGAGGGAGAAGCAGGCCCCCCGCTAAGCAGGGAACCCGATGCGGGGCTTGATCCCAGGACACTGGGATCATGACCTGAGCCGAAGGCAGACGCTTAACTCATTGAGCCACCCAGGCGCCCCCTTGTCTATGTCTTAATAGCAATCTTTTCCTTCCAGAAAACAATCTCAGCCCTAAACTGAGCTTCCTCCAAGTGGGACCCCACTTCCACCAGTGCACTTGCTTAGACACCGTTACTCAAAACTCTGTGTTTATCCCTTCCCTGACTTTATGACAAAGGATTTGCACAAGAGAGAAGCGAGATGTTTCCAGACTCTCCTGAATGAACGTAATTTTTCCAGTTCATAGCTGTTGCTCTGTGCAGTGCTTACAGAAGAAATATGAGTGTTCCTCTTCCGCAGACATCATGCCCATGCAGAAGTCACCCACAGCTCCGTGGTCCTGTGGAGAGCATTTTTTTTTTTTAAGATTTATTTATTTATTTGAGAGAACGAGAATGAGAGAGAGAAAGAGTACATGAGAGGGGGGAGGGTTAGAGGGAGAAGCAGACTCCCCGCCGAGCAGGGAGCCCGATGCGGGACTCCATCCAGGGACTCCAGGATCATGACCTGAGCCGAAGGCAGTTGCTTAACCAACTGAGCCACCCAGGCGCCCCCTGTGGAGAGCATTTTAATATGCCACTGACTGATGGCTGGATTGCATATGTCACATAAGCCTGACAGTAGGGCTGAATTAATGTTAATGAGGACAATCTGAGAGTTCTCTGGATAACCCAGGACTGAGCCCATACTACTAAAAGAGCTACAGGAAAATTTCTGTCCCTCTATTACATCATCCAGTAATTCCATACTGAGACCACTAGATTTGATGCTCTTTACAAACCCACACAGGAATCATTTGGTCAACTGGTAACACATAAGCAGAATTTACTTCTGGAATACTGGTTCCTATGGTACCTGTCCATCTCCCTCAAGTGTCTGACTTTGGCTATTTAATGACACTCCAATGCTGCTTTCCACTACCACTAGGTTTTTTGGGTTTTTTTAAAAATTTTATTTTATTATGTTATGTTAGTCACCATACATTACATCATTAGTTTTTGTACCACAAGGTTTTTAACCCTAGAATCTTGTCTTCCTGAGAAATATTCGCAGATCAGGGTCCAATTCTTAAATACACATTTTACGTGAATCCTTGTTATAAGCATAAGAGACAGCGCCAACTGAGATGTTTTTAACATGTATGTTTTCACAATAGCCAAAAGGAGGAAACAATTTATCTCAAAATTTTTTAATTGAGAGTATCCTTTAACTGATTATTCTTAAACAATTCCTCAACCCGCATCCACTCATAAATGTCAAGTGGACTTCTCAGATTGCCAGCTGAAAGGCCTAGATTTGTTTTGATTCTGCCACAACTTCTTAACCTCCTTTCCTATGGCTGGTTTAAAAAAAAAAAAAAAGATGTTAAACGTCATATTTCACCGCTGTGGCGAAGAGGGCTGCTTGATCCTTCCACCATCAACTAGAAGCCCCGACAGTGGCCTTGTGGTTCATAGGCCTTTAAGACTGCCCCTGTGTGAGTCAAACAATAGCTCACATAGGATCCAGCAGCCAGACTGAAAGGAAATTCCAAATTCTGCCCCAAAGGACTAATTGAACTTAGCAATTTGTTCTTTTTCATAAAAAAATACTTGTAGTACCTTTTTGTAATACAACAATAAGCCACCATGTGGATTTCTGCAGAATTCTGGAACAAAGCCAGAGCAACAATAGCTCTTTTTCCTTAGGAATAAGACCCATATGTCAAAATTTATCTAGAAACTCAATTTGGCTTGCTGCTTCATCATGCTAGGAGAATAACTACAAAATTATATTACTGTTCATTATGTCCAGGGGGACCCCAATTTATTATGATTTGTGCCAGAGTAAGTACAGTAGCCTCAGCAATGACTATTGCTGGATGGAGATGTGCCAGTCTCATAATGGTTATGAGTGGATCATAATACTATACTTGGTTTTTGCAAATGTTTAATTGACATGAAATATTCAACAGCCGGTAGAGATAATTTGTGATCCTCAATTCCTTTTTATCCCCCTCTAATTTACCCAACAGATTTACTGGCTATATACACCCACACGTGCACTCACATACAAATACATGTTGTTGTATGACAAAACAATATTGTGTGGCAAACTAGCTCTCTGTGAAAACAGCATCATCAACTTTCGAGAACTCAGCCTTCCTACTTATTTTTAGAGCCGAAATAGTAACACCTGTGGCATGACCAAGACTCGATCATTTATTATTAAGACAATGGGGAAACCTTTTAAAAGTGGTTTTGGCTGAACATAGAATCACCTGGGGGGAATTTAGGTGTTTTTTTGTTTTGTTTTGTTTTTTAATTCCAGACCCAGGCCACACTCTATCTCGCTTAAATTGGGTGCTCTGGGGTAAGATCCAGACATCAGGTTTTCTTCCAAAGCTTCCCAGGTGAATCCTATGTGCAGCCAAATTTTAGAAAAACTGCTTTAGAATCTGTTTATTTTCAAGGTCTTTGTTTCTCTTTCTGTAATGTAAGTACAAGCTAAAGCAATACTAAATTACAGCATCCTCACATGTCAGTTCTGGAAATAATCTAAAAAAAAATCATCCAATGTGATGTCTTCATTTTCAAGAAGGGGAGATGGAGACTCAGAGGGTCAAATAACTTCCCCAAGTTCTCTCAGCAGGTTGGTGGCAAGTTTTACAGCTGCATCTCCCTGCTCCAATCCACTGTTCTCTCCAAGACACCACATTGCCTGAGTACTCACTTTTTTTTTTTTAATTTTTACTTCTTTTTCTTAACCCAATTTATGGATTAAAAAAGTGTTTAGTGCCATCACCATGAAGCCACCTCTGCCATATTAAGTGAATATAAAAGTTAAACCATTTGGAGGGGTCCTCTTAACCTGCACTCTGTTTGGAAATGCAACACACAAAGATGAGAAAGATGATGCCTTCTCCAAAGAATCCTACAGTCTAGTAGAAAAAATTAGGAACCCTTCCCTCTTTCTCTCCCCTGCCCCAGAAAAAAAAGAAAAAAAGAAAAAATTAGGAAAAGAACACATGTGACTCTGGCATCAGGCAGACCAAGTGAGGAAGCAATGGATAGCCCTGGGACAGCTCTTTGGACAATGATTCCATCTGGCACAACCATAACAGCAATGATACTGCAGGGTCCAGTGAAAAATTAAAGTATTATCAGCTTGATAAATAGAGAAATACAGGTCTTTATTCATCCTGAATTAAGTTCCAGTCAACTAACGTGCTTTGAACCTAAAACTTACTAATAATATGAAACTACTGACTCTATACCCCCCTTCAAATTATTATCTTTACTATTTTTCCCCTATGAGACAGTATCAGAGCACAAAGGGTAATATTCACATAACGAAAAATAATACGACTATTAAGATAAAATTATAGAGGAATATTTAATCACACTGAAATGTTCAAAATATATTTTTAAGTTTAAAAAAGTCAGATTAGGAAAGAACATCCAATAGGAAAACGGCTATCTCTTCAACAAATGGTGCTGGGAAAACTGGACAGCTACATGCAAAAGAATGAAACCGGACCACTTCTTTACACCATAAAATAAACTCAAAATGGATTAAAGACCTAAATGTGAGAACTGAAATCAAAAATTCTAGAAGAAAGCTCAGGCAGTAATGTCTCTGACATCAGCTGTAGCAACATTTTCTAAAAATGTCTCCTGAGGCAAGGGAAATAAAAGCAAAAATAAACTATTGGGACTACATCAAAATAAAAAGCTTCTGCACAGTGAGGGAAACAATCAACAAAACTAAAAGGCAACCTACTGAATGGGAGATATTTGCAAATGACATATATGATAAAGGGTTAGTATCCAAAATATATAAAGAACTTATCTGGCTCAACATCCAAAAAACCAATAATCCAATTTAAAAACGGGCAGAGACATGAATAGACATTTCTCCCAAAAAGACATCCAGATGGCCAAGAGACACATGAAAAAATGTTCAGTATCACTCATTATCAAGGAAATGCAAATCAAAACCACAATGAGGGGCGCCTGGGTGGCTCAGTCGGTCAAGTGTCTGCATTCGGCTCAGGTCATGATCCCAGGGTCCTGGGATCGAGCCCCACGTCTGGCTCCCTGCTCAGCGGAGAGCCTGCTTCTTCCTCTCCCTCTGCCTGCCACTCTGCCTACTTGTGCTTGCTCTCTCTCTGTCAAATAAATAAATAAAAATCTTTTAAAAAAAACAAAACCACAATGAGATATCACCCCATACCTGTCAGAATGGCTAAAATAAAAAACACAAAAACAACAGGTGTTGGCGAGGATGTGGAGAAAAAGGAACCCTCTTGTACTGTTGGTGGGAATGCAAACTGGTGACAGTATGGAGGTTTCTCAAAAAGTTAAAAATTCAGTAGTTGCACTACTGAGTATTTACCTCCAAAATACAAAAACACTAACTCAAAGAGATACATGCACTCCTATGTTTATTGCAGCATTATTTACAATAGCCAAATTACAGAAGCAGTCCAAGTATCCAACAATCACAAATGGATAAAGACGTAGCATATATATATACAATGGAATATAATTCAGCCATAATAATGAAATCTTGCCATTTGCAATGAATGGACAGAGCTAGAAAGTATAATG